>NW_015113316.1:120588-153300 GCF_001443285.1 Poecilia latipinna | reverse complement strand
AAACTCATTTTAGGTATATCCTAAGGTCAGTTTTATATTTGTTTTTGCTTTTTTTGTTGTTGTAAGTTGCTATTTAAGTCAGATGAAATCTACCCTGCAACAAATAAACTTTACCACCATATGCCTCTGGTGATCTCAAAAAAGGAATAAGGCTGTTTTGAGTAAACCCAATTGTATTTTAAAGCTGATTTTCTCCCTCAAAAATGGTTAATTCACCACTTTTTACACTTTTTAATTTTGCTACCAGTGAACAAAAATGCACTACTGTAGCTATTTAATAGTAATATTAAACAGAGCAATATTGTGGTATTTTTGCTCAATCCCAAATGATCCATGTTATCATGGTACAGGGGAAAGGATAAGTATATGAAGACAACATTAAAGAAACAGGAAGCCTCTGTTTGATACAGAATTAGATTCAATGTGAAGAATGCACTAACAAAACCCTGAACAAAGGGAGGCAAAGGCAAGCTGTAACAGAAACCAGGAAATCATTATGAAGCAGAGATAAATAACATGTGGATCTGACAAATACACATAGAGGAAACCGGGACTGTAAATCCACACAGGTGTGCTGGCAACAAAGCCAGAAGTGAGACAAAAAGGCAGGAAGGAAAACTGACACAAAAAAAAACCCATACTGCAGAATAAAACAAGGAATGACTGGCATAAACTGAACAAAATGAAACCTAAAAGGAACATAAAACAATGTTGACATAACACAAAATATAGAAATGTCCAAATAATCAAATATTTCTCTTTCCTTATGCCACCATCCTCACACCTGCACCAATGTGCCTTGGCTGGTAATGATCATGTTGCCAGTTCATAGATACTTACCCCTGCAGACTGGGAACAAACCACTGCAGACTGGGAACAAACCACTGCAGACTGGGAACAAACCACTGCAGACTGGGAACAAACCACAGCATCTGCAATTTCGAAAATGCTTCCACCTCGTGGTCTAGTATTCAGAAGTTCTCAACCTCAGTCAAACCATTTTTACTTGGCCAGTTTTTCCTGCTTCCAACACATCATCTTTGAGAACGAATGCTGCCTGAAGCTATCCCACCAAAGGACAGAAAGATATCCACTTCACTTGTCAGTGGTTTAATGTTATGCTTGATCTGTGTTATATCATTATATATTTATTTAATATTAAGTCTACATTTTTATAATGAGGATGAATTACTCATATTTCTTTATCACCTTATTTAAGTTTTACTCTTTTATTACTTGTACTTTTCCTTAAGAAAAATACACAAACAGAACCCTAATTTTGGACTGCAGTATGGAGTATAGTAGTATACATTGTTGCCACTTAGGCGTCCATTTCATTTACAAAATTAAATAGCTAAATTGCATTTACACTTGAACATATGTATTTAAAAATGTTTATAATAGTGCCTATGATTTGAGTTTTCCATATTAAGAGGAGACCATGAGAAAAAAACAAGGTGTCACTACTATGTTGTCACAGGAATTAAAATTAACATTTTGAATGAATTAAAACAGAGGGGTCCAATAAATCTTAATTAGTGAATAAAAATGATTTAAATATTACCACACAAAGTATTTAATGTGTGAATACATGAAACCTCAGATAAGTTGAGAAGCGAATACTTTACAGAAATTTTATTTGGAGCTTCTTTTTTGTTTCTTTTTTTTTTTTTTTTTTTTTTTAATCAATCTTACCTGAAATAACACAAGTAGTCACAAAGAATATCCAAAGTCCAGCCTGTTCCATGTCCTGAACACCGTTGCCAGTTTCTCTCTGTGTTTAAATCCCTAGAGTAAGTTTCTGTAACTCCTCTTAGCTCTTGGAATAATAATTGTTTGTTTGTTTTTTAAAGTGAAGAAATAGACTCAGCTTCAGCACCAGAGTCCGTTCATGTGTGGCACAAGCCGTGCGCAACCTCCAACTGGTCAGTGTGACCTGTGTCACTTTTTCTTTCTGGCGCTGAGTGTGGAGCCGGAGCTGCAGCGGTCTGAGGCTCGGCGGGGATAAAGCCGCTTACACGCGTGGGCAGATTATTTCCGAGATAGACTACCCCCAGCCCCGACCGACAAACAGCCTATGAGGGCTGAGCCGAGCAACCCGGGCAGCGCAGGGCGCCTGTGTAGAGAAATTCAGAGCTGTGATCCGAGGACGCAATTAACACTCCAGACAGGGACGGAGCTACGGATTGTAAGGCTGTCAATGAAGGGGCCCCCTTCACCTGAGCTTCAATTAGATGTTTAGCAAAAATTAATCTGTAATAAAACATTATCTCATAATACATCGTTTCTGTTTATGTATTTACTTTTGCAATTGTGTGTCCTATTAATGAAAATACAATTACAGTTGGATTTTTAATCAATGCTCAATGCTACTAATCAACCTGGGCGGATTCAAAATAAAACAATGAGATCTAAAAGTGTGGAGAATGGTACAGCACCCCCTGGTGGATGGCGGAGACAATGCATGGACCATACATTTTTACTCTACTTTTTTATTGGTGGAGTACTGATTAACAGTATATTAAGCTATTGTTAATCAAGTGCTAATTAATCACCTTGACATTTACCCTCCAAAATGAACACTTATGTCTACACTACCTGAGGAGGATTCACATTTACTGTTGTTTTCTCAAAATACACAATTTGTTGATGGACGAAAACCAAAATTGTTTGGGTTCTACACAAAACAAATCACTCATATTATATCCTGCTTGTTTAAGTGTAAACTAAACAGTGTCTTTTGGTCATGGAGGGAATGGAGAAAAATAAATATTACTTTCAAATTAAATAGAAAATTATCTAAAAAAAATAATAACTTCATATTAAAGGCATTTATTTAGCAGAAATCTTCCGTACATGTATTTTTTCAGTTATACCTTATTTTAACCTAACCTAACATTTAAATTGTTTTGCAAATACGTTTACATTTATCTTACATTTTGTACACCTACCATCACTAACCTCCAGATGGAGACAGTGAGCTTTTTTTAGTAGCACAGTGATGGAAATTTCTGAAGGGGCACAAATGAGTCATGGAATTCAGAGATGCTGTGAAAACATGACAATGGGTTTTTATTTGGGCAGACTATCTCAGGGACAAAGCCAAAAACGCATTCTAAAAGGAAAGAATGCGTTATATGCTGCATAGACTGAAGAATTGCTTAAAGCAGGAGTTTAACTGTTTAGTTTCACCTTGTATTTAGTTTTACTTGGCAGGCATATAGTACTCCTGTTCTTGTGCTAAAAACCTGCTTTAGCTGATGGCTTTCAAAACATCTTACAGATTGAATACTGAAAAGTGTGGAGTGCACATGCATTCAGTCACCCTGAACCTCTGGCTATATTAACAGCGTCGCTCTCTGCTGGAGGGTGAACCTCAGACACCCACCAGGTTGGTTGGAGAGTTTCTAAAATCATAAATCTTTAAATCTGGTAATTAGGTGTAGGTGTAGACTTCAGCTAAGTGATTCTAACATATAGCTCTACTGTGATCTTCTGACAAGCTTTCTTGTACTTATCAAGAAAAGCATCCCTATACCAATAAAACACGGTGTTTTATTGGGATTGTGTTTGCAACATAACAAAATGCTAATCAATGCACATGTTCTCATTAGAAATCATTTTCTTGTGTTTGCAAATCATAAGGAGACTGCTTGGTGCACAAAGCACTTCCTCTTCTTGAGAGACATTTACTGGACAGAGACATGAAAGGCAAATCAGGTCAGCATGACTCAGAACATGAGACACAGGGGAGGACTCGAAAGAGGGAAAGAGGCAAGGTCAGACAACTCCTTGCTGGAAAAAAGCGATGACCATGCCCGAGTTTTGCCTCTCAGCACACACAGACAGCCAGCTCATTGCTTCTGTCAGCCACTGCAGAAGAAAAAGACGAATCAGCGCTCTTTCTGGTCCAGGATCGTCCCTCCCTTCCACTGCCTCCCTCCACCTCTCTGTGCTGTTCCCACTGCTTCTCAGTGGTGGGATGCTCTGCAGTGCTGCACACCAAAGTGACAGCAGCCGCTTAGCTTTTACTAACGGAGCAGAAAGGAACTGCTGCATCATTCAGCTTTGACAGGAGGTAAGAGTCCCTCAGGGATTTTAATTAATTGTATATTAGAGAGTAAATGTGAAATACTGAGGATGAGATGGAATATACAGGAACATGTAGGTATAAAGACATGATGGATAGAAGTGAGAGGCCAATTTATTCAACCTAATATAACAAAAAAAAAACCTTAAGACATATAAAAATGGCTTTAATGTTGAGAATGCTGCTCTAACTTATGCTACGTCATCTCTTTGGACCGCAGATGGGTCAGGCTCTTCACACTGGACACATCCATGTTGGTTCTGACCAGAACTTTCCAACCTCTATGAGCTGTTTGTTGTGACAAAAAACCTAAATTAGGATCTATTTTAGTATTTTCAGCTGTTATTGGCAGCGAGCCGAAGAAAACAACTTGCATGCATCAGTATTAAGGTTTAAGTCCTATCTCTTCCTCCGTCTAATTAACCCATTTGTCATTTTTCCCACAGTTGGATGGGTGATTCCTCAACATGCTCACATCTCTGTTTCTAAGTGGGATACTTGGAGGTGAGAGTACAGTTCTAAAGTCTTCCAAGGTGTGGCACTGGGAAGCTAAGTCAAACTATTTTGAAATATCAGAAGTATCTAATAAAAAAATAAAAATCTGAGGGAGGAGATTGTTCCCAATAGGAGAAGCTGCTTTATCGCATATTAAAGAAGGAATGAAGCAACTGGGTATATTACTGAAATATCATCTTGAAGGATGTGATTTATTAGTTATCACCATTTCTATTTCTTACTGATTTAGTCGAGTAAATAAAACAAAATAATAAAGCAACATTTCTAATATGGACTATTTCTACAGCGGAGAATTTGCTGTATATTCAAGCATTTAATTTATGTAATTATCCTGTTGAATTAAAAAAAAAACAGCCTCACTTTCGGTATTAATCGCTATTAACTCATCATGGATTATTTCAAAAAGCTTTTCCGCATTTGTCCAGATTATTTACTGATGCGCATTCAAACAAACAGCTTTTGATTATAACACTTCAGGGTCATAAAAACAGATACAAGCTCTATCTGTTTTACCATGTGATGAGATGTTGCTATGGCTAACGGTAAGAGTCAAACTAGGACATCCACTAATGACAGCTAAATGTGTACAAAATGGCTGTGGTGTTTGTGGTCATTACAAATGAGACTTAAGCTGCTTCAACCATTTTCTCCAATGCCACATTGTTGTTTGCATTTTACCCAGTGCTGCTGATCCCAGTGCAACCTCAGCTAATCTCTGTGTGCTTGGAAGAGGATGAGGACCTGAGAGTTGACTGCCGGATCGAGCCCAAGCCCAACAAAATCAACAGCTACGAGTTCTCCTGGTCATCTAGAACCAAGGAGGCCCTGATCAACACGAATGTTTCCGGCTCGGCTGCAGAGGCCCAGTTCAGAGACAAAAGCGAAGTGGTGGAGCTTGATCCCCACGGCTATAGGATGACCCTGAAAGGCTTCACAAACACACTCCCACACAACACCACCTACATGTGTAAAATATCTGGGCAGGTTGAGAGTATCAACGTGGAGAAAGGTGGGTGGATTAGCGATTTACGAATGTGTGGTTCAGTGCTTTGAAAGCAACACTGACACTTTTCCGTTCTCCTGCAGAACAACTGCAGCCTTGCTCAGCTGTCAGCCTGTTTCTGAAGAGCTCGTGGTCCTGGATCGTCCCCCTGCTGATCTTCCTCTTTCATACACACTGCTGAATAAAATGTGACACCCTAGCTTGTGCCTATCTACACACAAACAAACCCAGCCCTGCTTCTGTCTACATACAGATCCATCAACACAACAGCTTTAGGTTTTATCGCTGTTATGGCATTAGAATGCTTTCATCGAGGAAGATGACTCAAGACGCTCTGAGACCTTTTGCCTTCAGAACTGCACAAATCTTTTGTGTATTGTAATGCACTGCAAAAACTTGCATATGTGAATATATAGTGATGGAGCTCTGGTTTTCAATAAAAGAATGCTAAATATATAGTCAAACAATGATTTTCTGGTTACTGGGTGCTCATAAAAAACCCCTGAAATGCATAAAAATGCATAGTCAGTTCAAAGTATGAGGTTCGCCAGCAGAATTTCATTAAAGGTCCAATCACCCATCAATCAGCCAACATTTATATTTGCTGCCCAAAGTCACAGCAAAATGGGATTGTCTGCAGATTAGTGTTTCTTTTTGCAGATTTGAAGCAGGATTACTCTGGGTAAAATGTTGGAACTCATATGAAATACTAAATGTGTTAACTATTTTGAAGTGATTCACTCATTTGACATTTGAAACCCAGATTAGACCGAGTCATATCAAGCCAAGTAAAGTCATGGTGTAAAGTTCTTTACACCATGAGAACATCATACAGTAACCAACTATGAAACAAGCAATAAGCATTACATTTTGTCAAATGCCATCATCAAAGTCATGAACAAATATACACCAAATATGCTGATAGGTGTTCAAGTTATTATGAATCAAAATAAACTCTAAACAGGTAGGTTTTTAACTTTGATTTACATTAACTATGTTTCAGTATCATTGTAGTTTTCAGGACGTTTGTTCCAGATTTGTGGTGCATAGAAGCTGTATATGGGTCCAATTGAGACAAACCAATTGGGCCCTATGCAAAAAACAAAAATAACAACAACAAAAAAAAAACAATCATTTTAGGTTTAAAGTAATTTATACTCCTAGTAGATCTAGATGTAGAATTATTTGCATTGAACCTAGGAGTTTATTTCTAGCTGGAAATGCAGGTTTCTCTTATAAAATAATAAGACTATTATAAATGGAAATCAATTCTGGGAAAAAATCTGTTTTTAGGTGTATTTTATAAAATATATAAATAAAAAATGCTTATAAAAAACCTAACCTTTTTATAAACACCAAAAATTTTTTCAATACGGCAATCTTCACACCAGCTCTCTACATGTTTCCATTAATATTTTAAAAATGTGTCTAAGTGATGGGCTACTAATAATAATAATAATAATAATAATAATAATAATAATAATAATAATAATAATAATAATAATAATAATAATAATAATAATAATAATAATACACCAATAAAAAAGAGGCCACATGATATGAAATGCATTTTCACAAATAGCAGTCCATGCTAAAGACTCCGAATGGCGATGTCTGCTCCTCTCAGTATTGCCGGTGTATAAGCTGGCTCGAACTGCAAACGAGTGTTATCTGAAAGTAATAAGCCTTTCAGATAAAGGGAGAATAGTCAATTGATATTTACATGCCCAAAAGCAAAAGCAAAACTTCCAGTTCGATTTAGATACATGTGCAGCCCAGAGTATAATATAATAAATCACCAATGCAGCACCAAACAAAACATCTTTAGCATATACGCTCACTTTATCTTTTCGAGTTGAAATATGTAGTTACCTGGCATTAAAAGTATATGTTGTGTTTTTGTCCGTCAAAATTTACAAAAATAATACCCCCACGCCCTGATCATTCGTTCTGATCTCGTAAAAAGAACCAAAAACTCCGCCCAATTTGGACACCCTCCACGTTCCGTTTACATATTGATGCGGATCCGCGTCTTCTGTTCGCTAGCTTAAGCTTGATCCTCATTGTCATCCGTAGTTTCCAAAAACATCTAATTATGGCCGCCTCTACTAGCAACAGCAAGGGAGCAGAACTTTCTAAAGCTGAGTACCTCAAACGGTATTTGTCAGCAGACGACAATTCTAGTAAATCAAAAGGGAAGATAAAAAAGAAGCGACGTAAGGTTCCCGAGAGAGGGTGAGTGAATGAAAAATCCAGCTGCGATGCTCACGTTTTAGATTTACACTAGCGCGTAAGCTAGTTTCGAGTCTCGGTGACTCTTTGGCGGGTAGGCTGATGTGATATTCGTCTTATTTTGCTTTCTTCCATTTGAAGACTTAAAATAGTGGACGACGACATTGACTGGAGACAGATGGTGAAGGAGCAAACGGAGGTTGAAGAAGATGAAGAGGAGGCTCCAGTGGTAAGCACCGAGCTAACGTTAGCTTACAGGCTAGCCGAAATTCATTCATTCCTTCACTCCTTTTACTGTTGAGTTTTACTTACTTATCAAATATTCAAATAAATATTTGTTCTTAAGACAAATATGTTGTTTATTTGTTTAGAAAAAACGATTAAAACATATATAGTCGTTAAAAATATTCCAAGAAAACTATTCTACTGTGTTTTGAATTCTGTACTTTCTTAGATTGCTGAATTCATTGATGAGCGACCAGATGAGGTGAAACAACTGGAAGTCTTTAGGACCAGCAACAGATGGAAAGTTGTTGGAGGTAACAGTGAAGCAAATAAGAAGAATTTGTTCATGTGTGAATCTGGATTGATATTTACTTCAAATCTCCTGTTGTGTAGCTGATGAGGACAGAGAGGAGGAGGAGGACAAAGGAAGTGAACACACAGACCCTGTTGTGTCAAGCAAAATACGGCCTAACTCCTCAGAACGTTCACTAAAGGGAAATAAACACGGTTCTCCTACCACAAATAAGAGACATGACTCTCCAGATGCTTCTCCTCCCAGGAGAATTCGCCACGACTCTCCAGATGCTTCTCCTCCCAGAAAAGTCCGCCATGATTCTCCAGATGCTTCCCCTCCCAGGAAAACTTGGCACGACTCTCCAGATGTGTCACCTCCAAGGCAGCATTCAGGAAAGCAAAGAAAGGCGCGAAGTAAAGGTGGGTGGGGAAAGTAAATTGCTTTTTTGTTTCGAATATAATCTCTGATATTGTATAACTTATGCCATCTTTTTTGACATACAGCACCTTGCAAAAGAAAACTATCCCCACAGCTTGATACAACCACTACCTTGATTTACTACTAGCATGGTGGATGTTCAGCATGATGTGCTGTTTGTTTTTGCTTTGACTTCTATGTGGCAAACTGCAAATTTGACTTGTTATTCAATCAAACTTTCATAAAGTGAGATGACTAGTAGCCCCTCTTGAGATACCATAGACCTTGTGCTCCTTGGCCTTTGTGATGGTTTTTTTTTTTTTTTTTTTTTGTTCACCAAGGGTCGCTGACAACCTTCCATGCCCTTCATAGAAGAGTTGTACTTATACAGAGATAAAATTACATACAGGTGGACTGGAATTAGTAATGAAGTGGCACTGGATTTTATTTAAGGGCTAAATAGGTGCCCCACCTTCAGATTTCTCTTTCTGAAGAGGTAGCCATTTATCATTATTTCTTCAGTAGTTTGTAGGGCTCCAACAAATCAAATCTCACTAAATACATTAAAGTTTGTGACTGCATTGCAATAAAATGTTAAGAAAAGGGTGAAAAGGGCCATGAATACTTTAGTAAGGTGCTGTAAAGATGCAATAGAAAGTCTTAAGTATTTTCATTTCAGTCATCTTTACTTTTCATTTGTAATGTTATGATGAAACTTTTGAAGAGCTAATTTGAATAACAGTTTGTGTATGCTGACTGACAGAAAACAGTTGACTGATCATTTAAATATTATTATTTTTAGATTCCTCTCCTAGCAGAAGCAAGCACAGTTCAAATCGACGATCACCGGACGTTCGGCGATCACCTCACGCTAAAAGAACTCAGAATCGGCATGACTCAGATTCTGACCAGTCACCTCCTCGAAAAAAGCCTGTGAAGCGGGAAGCGTTGGACTCAGATCAGTCTCCTCCAAGGAGACGTCCAAAAGGAAGACAGGGCTCCGATTCTGACCAGTCTCCACCCAGACGGCCGTGGAGTGGAAAAGACTCAGATGACGACTTGTCGCCACCTCGAAGATCTGGGCCCTCACAAGTAAGCCAAAATATATATGTGTATATCTATGACTAATGTCAAAATATGTTTTGCTTTGAAATTTAAATTTTTTTTGTCTATTTTTACAGGGCCCAAGGATGCTTTCAGGGGGAAAAGCAGGTCTGGTTTCTATTGATGTCTTAAAAAAAGAACAGGAAGAAAACCGTCGACGGGAAAAAAATAATCAGCCACTAGAAGGTTAGTTTCGTCTTTTTCTTCCTTCACTTTGTTTCTGTTTGACTGAATATTGTAAAATATACAGGGTGTTTCATTGTATGATTCATACTTTGACTAGATGAATCCCGGAATGCCCAGACGGTGTTCCGAGACAAGAGTGGTAAAAAGAGGGATTTGGATTCAGAAAGAGAAGAACAGAGGAAAAAAGCTGGAGAAAAAGCTGCAAAGGATGAGAAATATGCTCAGTGGGGAAGAGGGTAAATCTGTTAAGAATTATTTAACATCTGAGAAGACATCGAAATGTGTAATATGATTCATTAAATCAAAATGTTTGCAGGTTGGCCCAGGGACAGATGCAACAGCAGAAACTAGAAGATGCGCTGCATGAAGCCCAGAAGCCGCTGGCACGTCACTATGACGACGAGGATCTTGACCGAATGTTGAGAGAGCAGGAAAGGGAAGGGGATCCAATGGCTGGGATGCTCAGGCGCAAAAAGGAGCGCAACACAACAACACCAGGTTTGAATGTTTCTCACTTTCATTTACCTCAATAAAGTCTCTGCGTTTAGCTGTTTTTCAAAGAGATACCAAGTCAACAGGTTTGTTTTTGTGATTTGATTCGCAGCGAAACCTCGCTACCAAGGGCCTCCGCCGCCTCCAAATCGGTTTAACATTCAACCAGGTTATCGGTGGGATGGAGTCGACAGGTAAGGCTTGTAGATGGTTTACATGAAATCACAGAAGAACAGATGGTAAAATCATTGTGTAGCTCTTCCACCGTTGCACCTAAAAGTATTCAAAGCCTACCCTAATACTAACAGGAATTACATTTATTGGCAAAATTCTATGTTGTTCACCTGGTTGCCATGAGCAAATGAGACAAAAACAACTTCAATAGTTGAATAGCACTAATATCAATTTTTTTTTTTTTTTAATCTAAATTCAAACTACGTTTTTGTTCGCTGGGGCAGATGGTTTTGGGCTGTTGATGGAAGCTTTTCATTGCATAGTGAAAATATAGCTCAATTAAAGGAATAGTCCAAAAACCTGAGAGAAGAAATCATGCCTTGACCTAAAGTGGAAAGGGGAAGAGGTGCAAAAAGTTACAAAAGACCCTGATAATTAGAAGAGACACCAGGAGGTTGGAGGTCAAAAACCCTCAAGTGACTTAAAAAAGACCTGCAGCCACTGAGGTTTCAATTTCCACTGTAACAATAAAGAGATTTTTGTTCGCTGGTGCTTGGGCATCATTAGACCTTCAAACAGGATATTGACCCTAAGCAGATCTCAACCTAAAGTCTCTTGTCAAAAAAGTGTTGAAAGTATGGTTTACTTTATTAACTAAAGTTTATTTAGTAAACTTATAAGACTGTTGTGACAATGTTTCTGTTTGCGCTGTTTTATAGATCCAATGGATTTGAACAGAAGCGCTACACACGGATAGCTGATAAAAAAGCTCTCCAGGAGGAAGCGTACAAGTGGAGCGTGGAGGACATGTAAATTTAAATCCCCTTGTTCTGATGAAACGAATGCAATGTGGAAATGTATTTTCTAATGGGCTGAAAAGGTTTTTGCTCTGTCTGATCCAGTTCATTAATGTATCAAAGGCAGCGTGACAGTGTAAATAGTAGTAAAGTAGAATCATTTTGATGATTTTTGTTATAACAGAGCCAAAGTAAAAACATTAGTTTTCACTGTTCTCATTAAATAATGTTTTTGTAAAGCTTTGTGTAGTGTGTTTTCATTCCTAAATTCAAAGTTAATTCTTTGTTATTCATGCAATTATACTGAAACCAAGCCATGTTAAAGCGGTGGGATGCACTTTAAGTGTTGCAGTAGTAAGACGAGGTATTTGCAGAACTGTGAAAAGGTATTTGGTTTGTGTGTCACATATTTCAGATCATCAAAGAAAGTCGAAGATCAAAGTTTTTAGATGTTTTCATTTATTCTGGGAATAAATCTTTTCAAGACCAACTGTCCCTATGATAAAAAGCAACTGAACTCCCTATCATATTCTTTAATTATATATTAACTACAACTCACTGAGTTTAATTTTACTAAAATGGAAAAAAATATTCTGCAAACGCCATCACAAAAAGTGGGACATTTTGGGAGGTCCGACGTAGGCAATATGTTCAAAAGAATTTGTAATTGTCATTTATTGTCATAAGGGAAATATTTAAAAAACTAAGTGCAGAACGTAAACGCCTTGTTTTGATGACGTGCTGAAGGTAGGGGGTTAGAGTTGGAATTTTTAGAGACAGGCCCAATTTCAATAAGTCAAATGTCTTGTTATATGTGACGTACATTTTTGTAACTGAAGGTAACAGTTACTTGAAAGTGCCATTTTTTAGCACAGTGTGCCTGGCAAATGTGTAATACCGCCTATTTAAACGATTCAATTATAATATCGTCAAACCAACATTAAAAAAAACAATTCAAGCAGCAAAGGTAACAATCCCAAAGAAGCTAGCAGTTTGGGTGGATATTTGTAAACATAATTAGTTTATTATTGGTGCAGTAAATAAAACATCCTATTTTTACGGGAAAATATTGTTATTCATGATAATAATTAATTGTGCAATAATTATCCATCCTGTTATTGCGCGTCTCATTGGAAAGCCTGGAGAAGAGGAGACGTCCTCAAGTAGGAACCAATAAAATGTGACGTAGAAGACCTCGTTTCCTCACGGATTATTTTTGTTGATGCGCTTCGATACTTCAGCGCTATAACGAACAGAAGTAACTGTTTTTAACGGTAAATGTCCGTGTTGCCAAGTTATATCAGTCTGAGTAGCTGCTACTGTTGCATTTGAAGCCTGAAAAACCACCACAGCTGAAATGTCTGACTGGTGTCCAATAGCGAAAGACTATAACCCCCTGAAAGCTGGCAGCATCGACGGGACAGACGTGGAGCCCCATGACCGGGCGGTATGGAGGGCCATGTCTGCCCGCTATAAGCCCAACAAGGGCGTCGTTGGCGACCCGCTGCTCACATTGTTTGTGGCCCGCTTGAACCCCCAGACAACTGAAGCCAAGTTGCAGACAGTGTTCTCAAAATATGGAGACATACGGCGGCTCCGGCTTGTTCGGGACATCGTTACGGGTTTCTCCAAAGGATACGCCTTCATAGAGTACAAGGAGGAGCGGTCCGTGAGTCGGGCCCGCCGGGACGCCAACAAGCTGGTGGTGGACCAGCACGAAGTGTTCGTGGACTTCGAGCAGGAGAGGACTCTCAGAGGATGGGTACCGCGGCGCCTCGGGGGCGGTTTGGGCGGCAAAAAGGAGTCCGGACAGCTGCGTTTCGGCGGCAGGGACAGACCCTTCCGCAAACCGATAAACCTGGGTCCCGGGGCCACGCAGGAGCGTGGACTGGGGGATAGAGACCGAGGAGAGCCGAGAGCCAGGGGGGACAGACGCCGGTACGGAGAGAGCGACTGGGACAGTAGAGACAGAAGAGATTACCGGGAGAGAGACAGGAGTGATCGCAGACACAGAGACTGGAGATGATGTTTATGCTGTTTATAGGTATTTTAGACTAAAATACCAGACTGTAAAATGCCAGGTCGTCTTTAAAGAACAGATTGCTTTACCTAATGTGCAATAATTTCATTTTTCCCTTTTAAAAACATTTTTTTGTTGTTAAAAATACTTATTGGGCTCTTCAAACTCAATAGGAGTCCAATTATATTTATTGTATAATAGCACCTTGTACATTACATCCAAGTTGTCCACATGCAAAGAAGTAAAAGTTTCTTTTTCAATTCTGCAAGTCAGAATCAGTTTTTCTCCATTCCTGTTTCAATAAGACCGTTTATTTCAGTTCTTATATTTGCCAGTTTGCTAACGTTGACACAAAGGTTTTGATTTTTGCTAACAAGGATTGTAAAGTGTTTTAAACCATGATTGTATGACACAAGAGTATAAAGCCCCCCCAGAGATCCAAATAAAATAAAATAAGTAAACAAAAAAAGTTTATTTGTATTTAACACCCCCTGAGCAATCGCAGCTACAGACTTTTTGTGATTATGTCTCTACCAGGTTTGCAGATCTAGAAGTTAAAGTTCTGTCAGATTTTATGGAGAGGGTCTGTGAATAACATAAGGGGGGAAATGACTGTTAGATCTGGTACAGGAGTGTATAGTTACAATCTAACGACCTTGATGATTGGTTAAAGTGCAACATTATTATTAAATGAAAACAAAAGTTTTGAGATGTTTTGCAAATAGGCCTCTTTTAGAAATCTATTTTTTGTTATACAGGACTGGCAAATAAGACTGTGGTAAGAATATTTGGCCTACTTGTCAAAAGTTTTATAGTTGTCAAAGAGGTTACAGTAGCTGTTCCCTGCCTCAGGATTAAAATAGCAGAATATTTTATTTCCAACATGACTAAACTTGTGCAGGTTAGAACTCAGAGGCCTTGTTGTCTGGATGAAGCCAGTTTCTGCTTGTCAGCTTCCCTGAGCTTCATGATGAGCCAGCTTGGGTATGCCTCTTTTTGCAAAGTGTTAAATTCAGTCCTGCAAAGTCAGAACACAGACAGATGAGCTGTGCTAAATGAACAGTCCATCATTTCAAAATCAGTGGCACAAATACAAACTAAGGTGTTGGAGCATTAACCACAGAAGAAAAGTTTCATATTAACTCTGAAGGAGCTGCAGAGATCCACAGCTCAGGTATAGAATCCATCCTTACTATGCTCTCCTCAAATGTGGCCTCTATGAAGAAGGAGGGCAGGGGGAAAGCTATAAGAAGTTTGTCATTAGCCACAGGAGACCATTGAACATGAAGATAGGGGTTTGGTCAGAAGAAACTAAAATGGAACTACATGCAAAATGCTAATGTGGTTGAAAAAGAACATCATAGTGGCAGCACTGTGTTGTGGGGATAATTTTTTTTATCAGGGACAGGGAAGCTGATAAGTTTTGATAGGAAGATGAATGGACCTAAATATAGAGCAATCTTGGATAAAGACAAAAAGCCTGTTAGAAGGTCCAAGACTTCAAACAGGAGGAGATGTTCACTGTTCAGCCAGATATTGACCCTAAACACGCATAGCAACAACTGAAAGGTTTGAAAAATGTTCAAGAGTTCAGATTTGATTAAGTGGATTTCATTTCTAATACTTTGTCTTTTTCAGACATGTTCATTTGTTGCATTGTTTGTATTTCACTACATGGAGAGAATAGTCTAATAAACAAACAATTACCCACAACCCTCACACTAACTGAGAGGTCTATAAAGAACAAAGTACAAATGTCTCCGCTAAGACCTATAAACTCACAGCTTGTTTTAAAATATACGTAGCACCTTTGGATGTGGTCTCCATCTTGGAAGCTGCGCTCGGTTACATGAAAAAGCCTGGGAAAACAGCAGTAAGACCCTTTTTTTAAATTAAGATCCTGATTATAAACAGCAAATATAAATCTTTTTTTTAGTTGTCTTCTGCTTTATTCATCATATCTGTGGTTAGGAAAATGTTACAGTTATAAATGGCACCTCTTACTCAACACTTTGTTGAAAAAGTGCTTTAAACTTCTTTACATTTTCTGCTACAATCACCACCATCATTTCAGTATATTTTATTTTTGTTTATATGTCTTTTCTTTGTTTCTTCCTTTCTTGATGCTCCCACTATGAAGAAAAGGTAAGTGGTATTAATAGTTTTGCCTGATAATGTAGGTAACCTGTTTTAAATAGATTATTTTAATTACCAAAAATGTAATAAGACAGTCTGTTCAAGTCCAGACTGACTGATTGTAAAAGAGCGCTAACTTCATCTGTTGCATTGCCCCAAATGAGTGAAGTTTTAACCATTACGGTTGGAGGCTCTCCTGTGCAGAAATAATTCATGGTAGTGGACCCTTCAGACCCTTCTGTCTGAAGGGTCTCAAGGGTCTCAAATGAAAGACATCAACAAAAGCTTTAATTCTTCTGTGTCTGGCACTTCAAAACCTTTGCTTTTATATATTACCTTTCAGCAAATATAAAAATAGTTCGCAATTTCCCATGAATTCGAACAAATGCTGTACAAAATACTTTTGAGTATACAGCTTACCTTAATTATGGAAAAAAGTCTTGTCTTTACTGACTCTTCCTAAGCTGTCTGTGTCAAAACTACTTTTAAGCCTCTTGACTCCAGTAGCCATGGTGTTCCAGTCTTTTCCACCGCATATACTAGTAACCCAACAATAAAACAGCAGGATCACCAAGAGAGTACTGAAACCTTGCAGGAGTTGTTGGGTTTCAAGGG
The DNA here is from genome assembly GCF_001443285.1 of Poecilia latipinna. Taxonomy (NCBI): domain Eukaryota; kingdom Metazoa; phylum Chordata; class Actinopteri; order Cyprinodontiformes; family Poeciliidae; genus Poecilia; species Poecilia latipinna. Next base: position 136,998 of record NW_015113316.1, on the reverse strand, counting down.
ATGGAAGGGCCTGTATAAATATATATTTTTTTCAGCTTTATTAAAGACTGATTAACCAGAAAAAAAGAAAGAAATAGCCATCTCAGACAATGTGCAATGAGGAAATGTCGAATGACTCAGGATGACTCAGTTGTCCAGCAGCAAGTGTGATGTTGAAAGTGAATTTGAGAACTCCAGTGTTTCATTACACATAATGAAACAACCAAATGTGATTCTGAGTCTGTTTGGAGGTTACCACAGGATATCTGGCCAGAGTTCAGTAATCCTGTGTGCCGCTCTGCATTCTCCTGGCAAAAATCCTACAGCAGTGTTTCTTTCACTTTAAATAGCTCAATCCATTCATCAGATGGCCTTTTCCCTGGGAAAACCACAAAAACACTGCCAAATTAATGATCTCTCATGATCTCATCTCACTTAAACTTGTATCTTCTTTTAAGAAACTCTAATAACTATAACTTAATTCTAAAATAAAAAACATTGAATTGTCTAGCTACTTAATATTATCCTTATCTTTTCAAAAATAACTAAAGTGGATTATATTAATATGCTTTTTAAAAAAAATTGTTCAAGATCCCAGAACAAACAAGAAGGCACAGGAGGCTTCAGAGAATCTCTGCCTACAGACTACAGACAAGACTACTCAGTTTTTCTTGGCAAACTTTTCTCCTGATTTCTGTCCACGCCAGCAGGAGTCTCCCGTTCCCATAGTAACAACCCTTCCATTGGAGCCGTAAGTGAAAAAAGAAAAGAAAAGAAAAAAGTTAGCTTCCAAGTGGTCGTCTGGAGTTTTTATGCGTCCTAAGAAAAGCATTTTTTTTTGTTTCCCCGACTCTTAGTCATTTCTGTTTCATTTTTATAACTTATTAATTCATAACGAAAGTATATTTCTGAGCAGTGCGTTTACAAAGTAGAAGAAACAGCTCGGCAAGGCTCGCTGTGAAAGCTAGCCAAACCCTCTGTGTCACAGGCTCTGCTGTGTATCAGTGTCCGGAAGTTCTTGCGAGGGGGGAAAAAGGGAGAAAGGCATGAAAAGAAGGAGCTGGAAGAAACATTAGACCAAGAATTTTCGTGCATAATAAAACAGCTCGTTATGTGAAAGGCTTTTCCCCCTACGGTTCAGATTACTGAGTCGTCTTGTTGCAGTTCTTTAATTATTAGCCGCCTGTGCTGAGTTATCGATGGGTCTCCCGACGTTGGAGTTCAGTGATTCTTTACTGGATAGTCCGGAGTTCAGAGAGCGGCTGCAGTGCCATGAAATTGAGCTGGAGAGAACCAACAGGTTTATAAAAGACTTGATAAAAGATGGAAACATGCTCATATCCGCCCTCAGAAGTAAGTAAACAACGACTGATTAATGTTTTGTAAGATTATTTAACCTGATTCGGCGCACGGTGTGATAGCAGAGAAAAGCCCGAGGCCACCAGTTCAATCCCATTTACTTTACATACTTAAACTCTCAGAGGACAGATTTTTCTATATATCGTTATTTACCTTACATTGGTGCGGGTAGTTACTATGTAATTCCTATTATATAATGTCTGTATGGTAAAAGTACCATTACTTAACTTTAAACGGAATTTTACTGTACATTTACTATGGATAACCTGCTGTTTAAAAATACATATTGTTATTGATTGCACATTAGAGATGATTTAGTGGTTGATGGATTTTAACTACATGCATTAATGGAAAGAAAGTCATCTGGTACCAGGGACGTTTCCAGAAAGTTTTGTAAAGGGTGGCAAAATGGGGACCACTAATTATCTTGGGCTGTTAAAAAGAAAAGAAAAAGACAGAAAAGAAGAAAAAAAGCCCCAAGAGATTTTCAGGATTTTTATTTACTGTTAGTATGTTATGGCATAACCTGAAACTTAGGTCTGATGTAAAAATCATGATTCCCTTTTTAACAACCTGACAGTTCCTGTTGTCAAATACCTATTCTCCAAAAATCACCAAATGTGATTTGTGATTTTAGTCCTCGAAACATTTGTGCACATGACTTTAACAATAGTTACTCCCTTAATAAGACATTTAGGAAAAAGCGTACAATGACAGACAGAAAGAAAACAAATTGATTTACATGCATGTGGTTTTACATATGTGTGCCACTGTCTGCTGGTGTATCACATTAAAGAAAATAAACTGAAGCTTGTGAATGTGATCTGAAAAAAAAATAGTTTACAGGGTGTGAATACTTTCACACAGCAAGACACTGTTTTAAAAATTGGAAAATGTAGCTTCCTCTTTTTCTGTTAGAATTATCTTACTATTTCTTCAAAGCTTGAGAAATCGGTACAAGTTTTCATAGACACTGCAAAGCAAACCCTTAGGTTGTAATGAGTTAACAACTGGAGGGTCGAGATTCTTTCTTCACTTAAGATGTAGTGATGCAGTGCAGCATTTCAGTCCCATTATGGTTACAGGTTAACAGAGAAAGGCTGAATTACCATAAAAACTAAACAGCACAGCGTCTAAGAATCCCAAAGCCTCTTCGAGAAAGGCCTACATTTACATCAGATTAGGTGGCTTGTGCTAATTTATCAACCTTTTATTTATTAGCATTTATTTTTACTGACTATGATTATGTTTAAAAATGTTATTAGCAATAGTTGATAATCAAAAATCCTCAGACTGCAGTTTTATGCTTTTATCCTTTATCTTTTATAATTAAGGTTATTAATTTTTCTTCTCATTACTGATGAAGCAGCTACATCTAACATGTTGGTGTATTCCCCTAGCATTAATTCTCATATTCAGAACTCCTTTTGGTGTTAGCACAATTATTTTATTCTGGCAAAATAAAAATTAGATAATTTGATCTGAAAATATTAATTGACATATCAGCAGCATTTTCTTCCATCGGGTCCAAATGTTTGAAAATTAAGTCTTTGGGTTTAATTATCAATGTCTAAATAAGAGCTTTACAGTTGTAGAAATGTAATTAATGAGATTGGGTTGAATTAAAAGTTAATTTTTTTCAGTATGAATCTGTTCTTTTTTATTAGAATTTGTCCTACTGTTTATCGTTATCATTATAAAAACTTGCAGTTACTGATGTTTACAAGCTTTAAAAACTGTCTGTACTCTTGTAATTGTCATTTTTACAATTCTCTCCACTGTTTTGCTCCATGAGAGCATCAATAATATGAATTAATTTAAAAATATGATTAAATGCAAACAAACTGTGCAGCTTGGTGATTAAAAATCACCCGACTTTATGTAACTGGTGTCCTAAAGACTCTTATGTCAAATGTTTTTCAAGGTTGCTGTGCCACGCAGTTCCAGCCATGCAGTTATCTGAAAAAGGCCACAAAGAAGTTTACATTTTTTATCGCCACTTTTATCATTTCCACAATATTACCACCTGCTTTTTACACAGCTAGTGTCATCTCAAGCCACACTGCAAAGACAAAAACCCCTGAACTGCAGTGTGAAAGTTAGGAATATTTAGGGAAATCTGTCTGATGGCTCATTGATTTTAAAAACTGACGAAGACTCTTCACCTTTATGTGCAGGTTACGTGCATCAGTGGGGTCAAACTAAATGGCTGCATTGTTCTTGAGAACAAGTCCTTTTCTGTTAAGAATCACCTGAGACACCATATTTAGATCCAGCAGAGTGCAGTTTGTTGTTTGAGACACGTGTTTAGCGTTTTTAGGGCTATTTATTTTATTTTTTAAACAAGATGAGTTGCTAAACTCAAGCAGACGAGAACAAGTCAATTTAGTTTCCATCTTATGGCTGTAAAGAATAGGACTTTCTTTCTGTTCCTGGTGGTGGAGAGCTTTGGGTTATTCAGTTCCTTTTACATGTTGAAAACCAAACCCGACTTCAGATCCCTGCAGGGGTTTGGTTCGGATCGCATCTCACAGCAGCGCAGTGTAGTGACAGAGTGAGACACACAGAAAGAGCATTTAACACAAACACATGTGTTATCACCAGGTGTGGCAGTTCGCTTACATCAGACTTTGACACTTGGTATCACATGAAATGCCAAATCCTTGTTTCAAAACATCAGGATTATTTCCTAAGAGAAACAGGGATCGTTGTAATTGGTTTGACCAGTGACATCAGTGAGCTTTTATTAAAATTATATTGGCAACATGACTATTATACCCGCCTGTCCATTTTCCTCAGGTCTGTCTCTGGCAGTGCAGCGGTTCTCTCAGTCGCTGCAGGAGTTCCAGTTTGAATGCATTGGTGATGCTGAAACTGATGATGAGATCAATATAGGTGAGAAAAATAAATCCGTCTATGTTTTCTCTGAAAGACATGACTCGACTTCAGAGATTATAAGTCTGTGATTTGTACTGCAGCTCAGTCCTTGAAGGAGTTCTCTCAGCTTTTAAGCACCATGGAAGAGGAGCGGAAAAGACTGGTGAGAGTTTACGCTTTTGTTTTATTCATATATATTGTACATGTGCAGAGTAAAAGGAGACTAATCTACAGACGTAAACAAAACCGGTATTTTCAGCCGCTTCCTTTCTCAGGTTTTGTCTTAATGAAACACATTATTTATTAAAAATGAATTTCTGCAGCGGTACAAACGTCAAGTCATTTATGTGTATTGCACTTTTCAGCAACAAGGCAGTTCAAAGTGCTTTGCATCTTATAATCATCATACAGTCACTAATTATGAAACAACATATAGCAATATTTTAACTGAACCCATCAATTTAGATTCCTGGCTCCTCATTCAAACTGTCTGTTCTTTAACTTCTGAGTTCTTGAAAAGAATTTTTTTTTTTTTGCCATTTAGGAAATAGAAATGTTTTGGTGATTCAAACTGATCTAAAACAGGAAAAGTTCAGTGAGAAACAGAGGTTAAGTGTCTTTTATAGAGAGTATGTTTACACTTGGTTTCAAATGAGATTAAATTTCATACTAAAACCCCTCTTTTGCAGCATATTATTGATATGTTTGTCTTTCTTTTTTTCTGTGCTGTTGCAGTTTATTCATTTAAAATCCGGTAAGTCAAACAGCTTTGAGACGCGATAAAGATCATCTGGAAACAGCATCATGCTGGCACTTTTTATTTACACATGCATGTAGAAACGTGATGCTTGTCACGCCGTTTCAGCAAACAGCTTTCTGCTGGGGCTTTCTGTATTATTTGACTCGAGCTTTGTCTCGTCATATGTTTTGTGTTCCCTTTATTTCTAGTTTTACTTATGATCATCAGTCTAAATTTAGACACAAACACAAGTAAATATTGAGCAGATTGTGCGTCGATGTGAAGATTTTAGTCCTTTTAGGCAACTTCTCACTAACCTCCTTTTTTATTTGTCTCTTGTTCTGGCTTTCCCACAACTTTGATTCACACATTTGTGGGTTAACTTTGTGCCAGCAGCAGTGTGTGTTCACCGCAATGTGGAAATGTCTTGGACTCAGTGATCCTCCATCATTTGGAGGCCCTTTGTGAGGACTGACTCAATTCTGGCACACTCTGTGTGAAGCCAAAGCTTAGACCGCTAACAGAGACATATAGTAGGCCGCCTTATATATAAGCCCTGGTGTGAGTGTGTGTGTTTGCCTTTGTGGCTGCCTGCATGGTCTGGTTGCACAGGAACCATGTGGAACCTATTCTGGCAATTCCCCTGTGAGACTGAGTGCAGTTTGACTGCCTGGGAAAGTCCATAAAAGGTTTCTCTGTGTGTGTGTGTGCGTGTGTGTGTGTGTGTGTGTGTGTGTGTGTGCGTGCGTGCGTGTGTGTGTTTGTCTTCTCTCTTTTGCTCTTTCTGTGTGTGTTTTGATTTTTTGTGCTTTTTTAAACTCACTGTAACTGGAACCCTGGTGATTGATCTAAACTTGGAATAATATCATTATTCAAGCTCCTTTTGGAAAATAGTTTCCTCTAAAATACTTTTCCTGTTCAACCTGAAAGTTCTCTTATTTGGATTTGACAATCCCTCCTGGTCTCAGTTTTCAGTTTCCCTCCACTTATTGTGATGTGTTGAAAAATCCAACATTACAAAGAAAGCAGCCCTTTTCTTTGGGCACCAGTGCAACATTAAACTGAAGTTAAGGCACAGCGCCGAGTTTCTCTTTGTTGTGAATTGAATTTTAAATTGATGAATTTATTTCAGACATTCCACTAAGAGAAAAAAAACAAAATAAAACAAAAGTAGTACTTGCAAACTCCTAAGTGTAAATGCAACACACACAATTACACACAAACAAACTACTTATCTGATGACTAAGTGAATGAGTGTCTGAAAAGAGTTAAGAGATAGTTGAACTTAATCCTACAACCAGTTTTTTCCAGACCGAATACAAGTACAAGTACTTCAGTTTAGGTACTTGCCAATTCCAAGTACCAAGTTAATAAGTTACTAAGACATCACACAACTTTTGAAAACACATTTATTTTATTTCGAACACATTGGCTCTTCATCTTTTAGGCCTACAGTCCCTCTGACTTAAGTAACAAATCAAATATACAGCGTGACATACGCTGGTGCATACCTTTAAAATAAATTTAAAATAATGAAAGTTAAATTTAAATTTTTACAAGTTTTCCTGAACTAACTAGCAAATATTTCAATTAAAATGTAAACTGTAACACATTCAATAAACTTTAGCGCCACATCTCTGTGATGGCAGGATTTTACACGTATGTTTGCTCTGCTATTTTTCACGTTTCTGGAGTTTCTGCTGCAATGTTGGTTGTGCTGGTTCTCTTTGAATTCAATGTTGTGTTTAGTTTTCAAATTTTTTGCCAAATTAGTCATATTAAAGGAGCATTTTTCAACACTTGACAATTTATCTAAGCAAGCAGACAGTCTGCTTTTGTAGTATCCTCCATGTTTGTCTTGAAATATGCACAAAATACAGACATTTTTTTCCCTCTTCCAGCTTTTGTTTTTGTTTTTTGGGAGTGTCAGTAAATAACTTCTTAATGTATTATCACTACCACCTTGTATGGAGTGTTTTCGCACCCAGCCCAGGAGAAAAACCAGGCACAAAAGTGGTGTCGGTTCAGAGTATCGGGTTGCTTTTACAAGAACCTGACGCTGGTATCGGTACAAGAAGAAAAGGCACTCTCTCTGTACTTAATGAGTACATCTAAAAGTGACTCATTGAATCACTAAATGCAAATTTAATAATATTGACGACATACGTCAAGGAGACTTTGGGATATTTGCAACCTCTTAAGGTTTTGTATTCCATGATTCTAATTTTACAGTGACAGGAAGAAATTATTTGATGAAGGCCCACATTTTATTAGAAAAACACAGGATTGCAAAACTATTATGTCAAATTTATTTAGATAGCACTTTAAAACAGGTATAAAAGGTGGTAGAAACTCAATTTAACGACAGAACTAACTTGTTTATCTAGCTTTAAAGAGCTGTCAAAAATGAAACAAAGATTCCTGGAGGAGGTCTGATAAGACCGAGCCAAGGAACCAAGACTCTGATCTGAATTTGTAGTCTGAAGTTTCTGACCAAATAATAGAACTTGAGTTTTGTTTTCATTGAGGTGAAGAAAGTTTTTTCCATCCATAATTTAACTTCAGCTAAACAGTTTATCAACAGCTGAAGATAATCATTTGTACCATTTTGTATTCTAAGGGGCAAATAAATCTGGATGTCATCTGCAAAGCAATGAAAGGAAATATTAAATTTTTGGACGATCTTACCAAGATAAACAAAATGGGCCCTAAAATTGACCCTTGGGGAACACCATACTTTAATGGTCTGGCCCCAGAACAGGATTGGTCAAGATGAACAGAAAAGGTTCTGTTTTCTAAGTAAGATTTAAACCATTCGAATACTGAGCCTTGCAGGCCAACACAGTGTTTTAATCTATGTAAGAGAATCTGATGATCTACAGTGTCAAATGCAGAGCTCAAATCTAAAAGTAATAAAACTGCAACATTGCCTGAATCAACTGTTAAGAGGAGATCATTATACACTCGGAGCAAGGCAGATTCAGTGCTATGAGCAACTTTAAACCCAGACTGAAACTTCTCAGTTATATTGTTATCTTTTAAAAACATTTCAAGCTGAATAAAAACTAATTTTTCAAGAATTTTAGATAAAAAAGGCAATTTAGAAATGGGCCTGAAATTTGCTAGGTCACTGGAGTCTAGATTGAGTTTTTTAAGAAGGGGGTTGACCACAGCATGTTTAAGAGTAGATGGGACACAACCTGACTGCAATGAGGTATTTATCACCTTAAGAATATAGCTGCCAAAAATAAGAAAATGTCTTTTATCAGACGAGTAGGAAGACAGTCCAATGGATAATTTGAAGGCCGCAGATGCTTAGTAACCAAAGTCAGTTCATCTATAGAAACTGGCTGAAAATGCTCCAGAATAGCTATGCACTGTGGCATTCCATGGGAATCTAAATCTACCAGCTTATTTGAGCCTCTAAGAGCTCGAATAAGTTTGCAATTATCACATATTGCAACCTCCATCCACTATATCCACCACTCTGCATGAACTTTAGTGTACCAGTTGCTAAGATCTGCATCTGGTGCAGATGTGAGGGGCAATCAGACTGTATGAAGCTGGCTAAATATATTATTAGCAGTCAATGCATGAAGAATTTAATTTAAAGATCTGCAAAATGGTACATCCAGATCGTTGTCTGTGTACAATTTTGCTCATAAAATGCAATTGTGATTCAGTATATTTTGCAGTTTATACTTTTTAACCCATTTAACAGCCTGAACCCTCTGACCCTTGTCAAATATGTTTGTCAACATAGCATGTGTTATCTTGACATGTGTCAAGATAACACATGCGATTCCTGTGTTATCTTGATCTCCATGTAAATAAATTGTTGCTGTAGAATAAATCTCCATCTTCTCAGTGATACTTTTTGTGAAGCTGACCGTCAATTAACATATTATGTCTTAGTTGAAAGATTTTTCTGGGCATGTCACCGAATTAAAAGCTTCACAAAAGTAACAATCACTGCGTTGTAGAATGTGTCAAGGATTTGTTGATCTTCTTTAATAAAACCATATTTGAACTTCAACAGTGAACTTGCAGCTGCAGTCCTCATGGGACATTTTTGCTGCTGCTCTTGGTATTTACTGTTACAACAAACTGAACTCACTTCTGTTTTTTTGTTTTTTTTTTGTTTTGTTTTGTTTTTTCCTTCTTTCAGATCCAGAATGCCGATGACGTGTTGATCTCACCACTGGAGAGGTTTCGAAAGGAGCAGATCGGAGCAGTTAAGGTACATCCACTTCTCTAGCTGGTGAAGTTCAAGTCTAAAAACTGTTTATTGTGCTGAGAAGTTATCCAGTGATTAATTAACAATTAGAAATTCAGTTAGTTCAGATAAACGATGGATTGCAGTGTAGAGTCAGTGGCAAGGTCATGGGAACGGACACTGGGAGAGACTGGGAGCATGTCACAGACAGAGACTGTATAAACACAATGAATATGTGATGTCTGCTAACTGCAGCTGTTCAAGTTGATTTATACACTTATCTAACTTTCTCTTTTCTGTAACTGATAAGAGGACGCGGTGTGATTTACTGAGTTTGTTTGGTTGTAAAAAAAAAAAAAAAGCAACCTGAAAGTTCAGCCTCAGCTCACCTCTGTGCATTGGTTCGAGCAGCTTCTCAGTTTGCAGAATGTAACACTAATGTGTGAGCAGCACATCTTCAGCTAGACGTTACAGAGCAAGAATATCTGTGGCACATGTGGTGTAGTTGGATACTGCAGTGCAGCTGTTTGGAAGAGAGCTGTTTCTTAATTATTTCTGGCAGAATCTCTTTGTTTATTATTAACGGCCTCTCTGTGCTTCACCAGAGCTTTAAGTTCCTCAGAGCTGCTGCCTTATTATTTAATAAAAATCCTCCTACTTCTGCAGAAGCTTAGTTGCAGAGTTGGGTTGTTCTGGACAAATTCGCTGACTTAGTAGGCGTATTTTCATGGCATTTTGATGTTAATAGCTCTTACAGAGTAAATCTCTAGTTGCTTTTCCCATGACAAAACGAAAGACGGTTGTATTTCATGTGAAGCCAATCTGCTTTTGAAAACGTAATATACCTTGATGTCTGACATATCGGAGCAATTTTCTTCTGAACATTCTGTCTACTTTGAAATGAGTTTAAATGTGTTGGTGCTTCATGACTCTTCACAGTTTCAGTTCTTTCTGTGTTTTTCTTTCTTTCTTTCTTTTTTTTGCTCTTTCATGTCACTGTTAGTTTTGGGGATGTAATATTCAGTAGAAGAGCTTCATGTTTTACATTAGCTACATTATATTTAAGATGCCTAATTTCCAGCTTCCTGTTTTTCTCTCTAACCTCTACAGTATAACTCACAAATGCTAAAGTGGTTTTCTTTCCATTTGTCCTGTTTAAGTCACTCCGTGCTGTCTGGTCTTGTGACTTGATGTGATTAAAGGGCTGAAGTTTAGACCTGCCTCCTGCATGTCTGCATTTGGATCCTTTCAATCTATGTAATGACACAGGTTTCCTGAAAAAGACAAATCTTCTTGAAGCTTTTTTTTTTAAATATTCCTGATGTAGTCCCTGTTTGTGATTCAGAAACAACAGCAGTAATAAACAGCTCTGTCGTTAAAGCCTTCGTACAAAACAAGTATGCATGCAATTCCTTCTCTGTGGTTTTAGAAATCTTTGCTGCTAACATCCTGTCTCTTGAAATGTGTTTCCCAGGAGGGAAAGAAACAGTTTGATAAGGAGACAGAAAGGTATTACTCTGTGCTGGAGAAGTATCTCGGTGTGTCCTCCAGGAAGAAGGAGACCCAGCTGCAGGAGGTACATTCTCAACATTCTCTCAAAGCTACAACACGTCTCTCCCACACCTGTTAAGTTACATCACATTCTCAGTATTTGTTGTGTACGTTTTTCCTTATAGGCTGACTCACAGATGGACAAAGACAGGCAAATTTTTTACGATGCGGCTCTCCAGTATGTCTTCAAGATCCAAGAAGTGCAGGAAAGGAAGAAGTTTGAGTTTGTGGAGCCAGTAAGATCATATTCTTTAGTACCATTGTTATATTGTGTGCAACCCCTTTTTTATATTTAGAGACGGGTATTTGAAAAGAACAATTTCAAAATGGAAGGCAGCCCAGTACATGCTGTTTCATCACAGGGAAGTTCGAGCGATTAGACTTTTCCTGTGATGTGTTTTCTACATACAGCATCAAGCCGAGCCATTAGCAAGTGTGCATATATAAACACACTCACTGGAATAACAAGTGAGCCGTGAGCTCAAAAACACACTTTACACACACTGCATGACGAGCGGTAAAACTTTTTAACCGATCAATATCAGCAAAGGACGCTTCCTGTTGCCGTAGCAGGACTTCCTGTGATTAGGTTTTTTCCAGCTGACACAGAGGAAGAGCTGTTTGTTGTAAAATAAACAATGGCAGCGAAGTAAACAACAAGCAAAGCTCAGAGGGGTTTTCTCTTTGGAGCCAGTTTGGATTATTGAGCAGATGACTGAGAGTCAATTCTCTGTAATTTCCTCGTCACGTTTTAAACTCCCAAGCCCCGAGCTAACATGTCTTCTGTTGATCTCTCCCTGTGCTTCCCAGTTATTGGCCTTCCTGCAGGGCTTGTTTACCTTCTACCACGAGGGTTATGAGCTGGCCAATGAGTTTGAACCCTACAAGCAGCAGCTCCAGTTTAACCTGCAAAATGTAAGTGCTTGTTTTTTCCCTAGCCTTAAGATTAAATCTATGCCTGAGATTACTGCTTTGTAAATAAACACTCACAATTCAACTGCTGGAAAGGGAGTAGAAGTACTTTGTGTTAAAGTGCAAACTTCACACTCAACTGCTATTTCTGGCATATTGTATTTAAACAAGACTTTCTACTAACGAATTATATTTATCTTAACATTTAAGTTAGTTAAGTTTGGGGTTTTTTATGAGACAAAAAGTCACTGTTGGTCTTTAGTGTTTTCTTTTCCTTGTCACATTACATGTATAAAAAATTTTATCTGGATAAACCAGAAAGTCCTGATCCAGTTGGTTCAGTTTCCTAAGTCTGAATAAATTGGCGTCTTAGGATGTGTTTGTGTTGCATATTTTTATCAAGTGTAATCTGAACTACGGTTTGGATTTTAATGTCTAACTGGTTTCGCTGTTTAAAATGGTAAAAAAAATTAGCTCCAGGTGTTCAGAGTTGGTTTCAATGGTCCAGTGAGTTTTGGCTTTTTTTTAAGGTTGGCATTTTTAGGGGTAAATGTTCAGCAACATTTTGAAAGGGTTTAGAAAAGTGTTTAAAAACATTTTTCATTTGCTCCATGTTTTGTCATTCCAGTTGAGAAATCAATGTTCCTGGTTGTAATTAGTTATTACTTGAGTTACTTGGGATATCTAAACCCTTCATTGTCAGAGAGTGTATGTTTAACAAGATACAGCTTTAAAAAAAGAAATATTAATAGCTTGCTCGAAACTTTTAATTAGTAACCATTATGAAGCTCACTGGACGCTTTTTAAAAAGGTGTTCAAGTTGTGCAGCCTAATGGTAAAAGCCATAGACTCACCAATGAAAATGTTAAAAGTTATCTTTAGCTGAATATTAAATTTGTAAGTAATTTTTCATTACTATGCATCAAGGTCTTAAAATTAGATTATGATGGTCTTAAAAGGCTCAACATTTTACTGTTTAAAACTTCCCCTTTACCCTTTATTGCTCTTTTTTATTTACACCAGAAAAGATCAAACGATGATGATGTTCCATACAAAGCTAGGTTACCTAATAATTCACTTTCCTGAATAAGTCGCAAATAGACAACTCAGTAACCATAAATAAAACCAGTTTTAAGTTGTGTTAAGCCTAATGCGCGTCTTCTTTTAAAGGCTCGCAACAACTTTGAAAGCACTCGTGCTGAAGTTGAGAGGCTGATGAAGAGGATCAGGTCTGCTGAGGACGACTTCAAAGGCCCCAGCTGCTTCACCATGGAGGGATTCCTGTACATACAAGAAAAACGTGAGCTGCTCTTTATTATGCTAGTTACTTTTCCTTAAGGAGAATCAAAATGTCTGTCTTACTAAATCAGACTCGAACGAGTTACGTTTATGCACAGCAGTGACACGTTGTGTATCCAGGTCCTTTGGGGAGTGTGTGGACCAGGCATTACTGCACCTATGAGAGGAGCTCAAAGATGTTCACCATGAGCAACACAGAGACCAGACCAGCCAGCAGACAGGTGAGCCGGTGGCTCCCATGTTTACTGATTTATTTGTATGGGGAATATCAAGAAAATATTCAGTTGTTTTTGTACGACCTTTAATCATTTGGAGTTTGTGTACAGGTTTGTGTGTCTTTGTCACTTGGAGACTTTTTCCTCTAATTCACTCAGTAACAGTGACCGCACCAAGGAGTTTTGTCAGTGCAACAGTTTCATATAAATGCATCTCATAAAAACTTTATGATTCCCTTCAGCTCAGCTGCTCATATTAAAACCTTAAATCCACCTCTAAGAAGGATTGATTTTATGATAAAATCCTTTCTTGAACTTGAACAGGAGAATAAATACTCAAACTACCTTCATCAAATTTGTCTGTCGTGTTTTTGTCGTTGTGTAAAATGTTTAATTAAACTGCAGACCAGCAGAAACATTTAGGTTGACCAACAGTGTTTTCTGCAGCCATACAGACAGTTTTTCCACGTTTCATTTTTCTCACTAAAGTAATTCCTTCCAGTCAGCACTAAACTTTGGGACCCTGCTCATGCGTGTGTGTTGCTGCTCTCTCCGACAGAACGGCGTAGTGACTGGCGCCCCAGAGATGTTCAGGCTACGCTCGTGCGTTCGAAGGAAGACGGATTCAATCGACAAACGCTTCTGCTTCGACATCGAGGTGGTGGAGAGGTGAGCGGACAACCTGACCGAGAGTCTTAGTGTTTCCCATGAATGATGCCTGGTTTATTTTTATCTTCGAATAATTGGGGGTGTGGTTGCTGAATTGAGCTTGGGTGTAACTATGTTTTCATACAGACATGGCGTCATTACTCTACAAGCCCTGTCAGAGGCCAACAGGCGGCTGTGGATGGAGGCGATGGATGGAAAGGAGCCTGTAAGGACACACCCAGCTCCATAAAGAATACATCTCTGGGGAGAAATTTCTGCCGGGGCTACTAGAAAGAAACTTTTACTCATGTTTTGTTCCGTGTTTGTACAGATTTACACGCTTCCTTCTCTGCTCAGCAAAAAAGAGGAGAGTAAGTGTCAAGTTCAGATTAGAAGATTGTGCATAAGATGAGAATTATGTAAGAATTGTTTGGTCTGACTTTGAGTTTTCATTTTATAGCGTTTCTCAACGAAGCAGGCTTCAACTTTGTTAAGAAGTGCGTTGAGCTGGTTGAAACAAGAGGTATTTCTCGCCTTTACAACATTTAACCGAAACAATACTCATGTATGTTTGTTATATCTACTGTCGACCTTTATTTATTAACTTGTCTGCAGGCCTTACTACGCTTGGACTTTACAGGACAGGTGGAGTAAACTCTAAAGTGCAGCGACTGATGGCGAGCGCGTTTGGTATGTTGATATTTATATATCTGGGAAAAAAGAATTTATTTTATTAAAAATAAGATAACATATCCATGGAAACATTCTGACATATTAACATCCCTGCAGCTTCTTCTGCGCCCTCCGATGTGCAGCTAGATGCAGAAATCTGGGACAACAAGACTATAACCAGTGGCCTGAAAGATTATTTCAGGTAATCTGGGCAAACAGCATGGCATTTTTTGCTTGTCTTTTAAGTACGTTTCCCCACAAACTGTGAATTATTTCTATAAACTACATTCAGGTGTTTGGCAGAACCATTACTGACCTACAGGCTGCATAAGGAATTCATCAGGGCTGCAAGTAAGAATTTTTTCGATTCTACAACAGAAAACATTTTGTCTTGCAAAACCTACCAAGATATAAACATCTGACTAAATTGACAGGCTGGACAAGCAGAGTATTAATCAGAGAAACAACCAAGAAGGTTAATGCTAACTATGCTAATGGCAGATTGCATAAAATCTCAATAAAATAGATAAGGGTTGATGGTTTTAATGTGAGAAGTTAGATCAAGTTGAAGAATACTCAACTTTTGCAAGGTACTTTATTTAAGTTGCTGCTACTTTTAATTTGTTACTTTGTAAAGTTTATTTAGGGTTAGGTTAAAGCACACCAGGCTCCTCCATCATCGCTCTTTGCTTCTCTCACAGAATATGATGACCAGACGTACAGAGTGAGAGCAATTCATGCTCTTGTATACAAACTCCCAGAAAAAAACAAAACGATGTTGGACATCTTAACTAATCATCTTCACAAGTATGTAAACGATTTCATGGTGCTCTTATTGTTTAGCTTTCACTAGCATTTCTGTTTTAAAGCAGTGTTTAAGAATGATTTACGAAGTAAAATTTTAATCTGTTTTGTCTTTTAAATTGTAGCTTGTTTGTTTGTATTAGCCAGATTCCTCTGTGTTTATAGCCATATAGCTGAGCCCCTCTGTTTCTGTTTTGGTGTGTAGTGTGTCCTCTCACAGCGATCAGAACATGATGACCGTGTCTAACCTTGGGATGATCTTCGGCCCCACGTTGATGAGGTCGCAGGAGGAGACGGTGGCCGCCATGATGAACATCAAGTTTCAGAACATTGTGGTGGAGATCATCATTGAAAACCACGACAAAGTGAGTTTAAAAGCTGCCACACACACGTAAGCACAGAGCCCACTCACATTGATGCCAACTGTTTGTGTTTGCGTCAGATCTTCGGTGAGGCTCCGGACCTGTCGGTGCCGCTGCCTCAGGCGCCGTCGTCTCGCTCCACTCCACGGAGGAGCAAGGCCATCTGTCTGTCATCTGGAAAGAGAAAGGCCCGTCTGTACACTCCTGCTCTCTGCCTGGCAGACAATGACAGTGAGTCTTTTAATTTATCTTGTAAATAACACATCTTACCAGGTATATTAGGCTTCCAGGTAGGTAAGTCTCTCTGTTTTTTTGGACATAAATACATTCTTTAAAATATAGTCATATTTACTTCACTCTACAGAGTGACTCTCAAAAGTCCAGATTATAATTGTAATATCGACTGAACCTCAAGTCAGTCGATTATTTTAGTTAGTGATTGTTAAAAACTGATCACATTCTGAAGATTTTTTGAATCACTTAAAAAACTTTTTTATGCAATACTAGGAATAAATTAAGGTGACATATAAATAATTCAGTTCCCATAAGAAAATAGACATTTTATTGCCTAAAATGCAATGACAGCATTCTTTTAGTGAATGCTTGATAACTTGCAGATTAACTGATTTTTTTTAGATTAGCCGGTTAATGATTGGATGGCAAAAGGTGCTTAATCGATTTTTTTTTTTTTTTTTTTTTTTTTTTTTTGAATTTTAAAAAATTAAAATTGGGGGGGTTGGGGTTAAATTTTTTAAAAAAAAAGTTTTTTTTTTTTTT
>NW_015113316.1:0-117591 GCF_001443285.1 Poecilia latipinna | reverse complement strand
TTTTTTTTGATTAACCGAAAAAAAATTGAAGGGCAAAAAGTTGTTTATAGATTTTTTTTTTTTTTTTTTTTTTTTTTGTAGAATTTGAAAAACTTAAACTTGAGGAGTTTGGGTATAATATATTTAAAGACAAAGTTTTTTTTTTTTTTATTTTACATTCAAATGTATATACTTTTAAAGTCTTAATTACTGCTCTGAGTGTGTGCATTTTTAGAGTCATTATATTCCAATGAACAATTATTTAATCACTAAATTAGTTGCTGATTATGTCAGTAATCGATTCAACATGTTTAATCCAATCAATAATGTCACTAGTCTGGATCCAGTCAAGACTTTATCATTTGGCTGTGAGGTAAAGACCTGAAGACGCAAAGCAGAAATTTTCATTTTAAATCTTTGTCCTTGCAGTTAATTGGAGCTTCAAAGAAAAAAATATTATCAGAATTTTCTAGTTATATCAAAACAGAGGAAGCAGGTTGGCGTTAGCCTAGCGCCTCAGCTAGCATCTCGCTGTGCTGACGTTCCCTTACTGAAGACTTTTTATAGCCATTTGTGCCGAGTCAGATCTTCCTGAAACTGTTTTTATTTTTTCCTCAATGTTTTCATTGTAACTGCATTCATTCCTTGGAGTTGTATCACATATCACCAGGACCACCAGACAATAGATCAACAGTCTGGCTCCTCAGTGTGTGATGTGGCGTTTCCTCTTGTTTTTCAGGCGACACGTTCAGCAGCAGCCCTGATACGACTCCGATGGGCAGCCAGGAGTCGTTGTCGTCACACTCCTCTGAAAAAAACGGATTGTCTCAGACCTCCCCTCCATCCTCTCCCGCCGCTGAGCCCGGCTCTCCTCCTCCGACTTCCTCCGGCTCGCCGGCGCGCAACGGGAAAGATCAGAAAGCGTCTCCAGACAACGCTCCCTCCCCCCGCCTCACGCCTTCCTCTTCCTGGATCTCCGCTCCTCTGTCCTCTGCCGAGCAGACTTCCTCTGTGTCCTCCTCCACATCCTCCTTACTCTCTGCAGTGGAGAGGTCTTTCAACAGAAATTCAACCGTGTCTTTGTCTTCTGCGAAAGACTCGAGATGTGCTTCCACAGCGTCAGTCCAGCCCCCGTCAGGGAATCGTTCCTCTCCCGTCAGGGAGAAAGCAGCCTCCGTCTCCTCCCTGAAGAGCTCTAAGTCAGAGGAGCGAAGAAACGCATCCTGTGCTGCGGCCACAGAAGTCAGAGGAACAGACTCTACCTCTCCTCCACAGCACAGCACTGCCTCCTCCTCTTCTTCTTCCTCCTCTTCGCTGTTTCCCTACCGGCTTTCCACATCATCGTCTCTCACCTCCTTGCACATTTCAGAAGGTGTGTGAAAGACTCCTTTTTTTTCCGTTTTGCCTCTAAAATAAATAAAAGCCGAAACATTTACCACTGTGCAACCGTGATTCTGATCTCTTGTGTTTGAAGATTACAAAAGCTGTCATGGGTCGGTGCAGAGCCTCATGTCGCTGGAACTACAGGAGAGAGCGAAAGCTCGGAAAGGTCACAACCGCTGTGGCTCCGATCTGACCCCGAAGCTCTCCACAGTGCCATCCAGCAACGGCTACTCAAGGCCCGTCTCACTGTGAGCGTCAGTTTAGCATTTCTGTGTTCTCTGAGAAAAAGAAGCTCAGGAGGAAGGAAAACCAGACTGATTTTCATCGCAAATTATATGAAAACTAAATATATTACGTGGTTGTGATTAATAACTTACGTCAGAAAAAATTATTTATTTTTTTTGTTGTGTTTGCGTTGCAGATTGTCAGTCAGGCAGCCTCAGCGTGAGAGTTCAGTTTTCTCCTCAGCGTTAGACATCTGTCCGTCTGGAAGGTAAGGCAACATGGATGATATTCGAAGCTGTCGCCTCCTGAGCAGCACATCTTCATGACTGAATCCCTTGTTAACTCAGTTAGTGAGCGCCTTTTTAACTCTCTCCTGCAGGGAAGCTAGAGCTCTGTACTCCTGTGAAGCAGAGCACAGCCACGAACTCAGTTTTCCACAAGGGGCGCTGTTCACAAATGGTAAGATTTCATGTTTCTGAGAGTGAACGTGTACAAAATAAAATCTACCCATTGATTTTAAATGTGAATCTTTCATTATCTTACACTGACATATTTTGATCTTGAGAGAAAAGTGATGCTGTTCTGTTGTGTTTTGATTTTTTTTTCTTCTTTTTCATGCACGTCTCATGATTGTTTGTGACCACTGTCTTCATCGAAATGTAGATTTGTTTTTAACATAATGCATAAATGTCTTACGCTATTTTCGAAGTGCGTTAAATTAAATTAAATATTAAGCTAATTCGTGATTGACCAAATGACTGGTCTAGTTGTGGATACGGATAATGTAACTATTTGCTCCATTCACATCAGTCTAGAATAGGCAGAAAAGGATCAGATCAGATTTGCTGTTCTCCATTGAGCCTTTCTGTTATCTTTAAGTCTTGCTCTCTCTCGCTTCCTTGAACACTGAACAAACCACAGACATCATGGTGTAGAAAATACTGTTTAAAATAACACACAATAACAACTTCCAAACGTAAGGATGTTATTGTCGGGACAATGTGTTCATCTCTAATCTGTTTGTAGAAGGGCTATAAAAGCCAGCTTCTTTGTTGTCTGAGTTTCCGAGTGATTTCTGTTTTGTTGCTTTCGCAGTGGGTCCGTCTGTGGAACCGGGTTGGCTTCAGGCGACATATAAAGGCAGAACTGGCCTGATACCTGAAAATTACATCAAATATGTCTGACAAGGCTGACGAACCGTCGGCACATGAAAGAATCACAAAGACCTGGCTCAGATTTTAAAGGTTTATAAAGAATCAAAACCATGATACTGTAACTGTGACTATTATCACTGACTGCTGTGCTGCAGCATGAGTAATCGGCCTCCTGCATGCGGCGCAGTAGATGTTAATACTTGACATATATGGCTTAGCTTCTCAGTATCGCCCTTTTGTATTTTCTGTTCAGTAATTCTGAAAGTTATGAATTCAGTAAACATATGTAAAAGGTACATAGAAGCAGTATTTTTCTATTAATCTTGGTAATTTATGTTTGAAGGTTTCATTAGTCAGTCTAGAAATTCAATGTTCACACCTCAGTGCCTTGAACTGTATGATTGTTTTATATGTCCTCTCTGCCAGCTTTACTGCTGTTTAAATAAAAACAAAACCTTCAAATAGTATACTGTATGTGTGGATTCTGCTTATTTTTATTTATTTATGTCTGATATGTGGTATATTTATTTTTAAGCATTGATTTGTTTTTACTTAATACAAAAAGAAACTCTTAGAATTATAACAAACTATGACACATTGTAGGAAAACATTTAAAACACTGAAGAAACAGAAGTAAGCTGTTCTCAAAAGTATGCACATCTCTGACAATACCAGGATTTTGTGATGAAAACAGGAAACTTTGAAGACTGAATCCTGAAATTGAAACAAGAGGTGCTTCAAAACAGTTTTAGTTTAAGAGTGTGAAAGCATATGACATTCCTGGATTTTTTTTTTCTTCTAAAAAGGAGGAACTAAATTAGTTGATTTACCACAATCTATTGTTTTGCTTCTCCGAAACCTGCCATTTTAAAAAGGCTGCAGAAACTAATGAGAGCTAACCTGCAGCTCAGTTCCTGAGCTTTTGGGAATCATTTTCCCACCAAAACTCGACACAGAACCACATGTTATGTTTGACATTTTTAGGGCAAACTTAGAAGATTTTACTCTCATTTGCACATTTATTTGTGTAAAAATTAAAGTTCCAGAATGTTTTCAGTCATAATGAACTTGTATCTTTGTATCCACATCACTCAACTCTATAACCTGGTAATGCTTCTGCCCAAATGCAGGTCCATTAAGGTACATTTAAAAGGCACTTAGCAAGCTTTGAGTATTTAGAGGTTGAGCACTACGATGACGGCGTGCTGAATTCTCCCAGCCTCCTCAACAGTCCGTCAAGCGTCTCCATGTTCTGGGATTTCTCCTCCAGCAGCTCATATCTCAGGCTCGAGATGTCCTGTTTGATCTCTTTCAGCTCACCTGGACCAGAACAGATGCAACCAAGAATAACAATGAGGTCTGAGGTTATAGTATGATGCAGGTATGGATACATAAAATGGAAAATAAGACCAGATCAAAGCAATCAGGAATGGATAATTGCAGACACTTATGGCTGGGGCAGTGTTGCAATGACTGCACTAAAAAATTTAAAACTCAGTGTTTTTAATAGGAAAATAAATCACAAAGTAATAATAATGACAAACGCACAGAGCTTAGTTTATATTACCCTCTGTGATCTCGTCGCTCTCTCTGTCTGCTTGAGCTTTGATTATATAACGCTTGATTAGTCGCTTCATGATCTTCTGCAGCGAGTGAAGGAAAAGATGGGGAATATAGCATCATTATATAAGAAAATAAAGTGAAAATTTACAGAGGTTAATTTCATACAATATATAATAAAACACACACCTCATATCTTGTTGAACCATTTGAGCCGCCATATCCTGGATTTTTGCTCTCCCCAAGCTGCGGAAATAACTCATATATATGTTATGTAATTTGATTTAACTTAACTGAAATGACAGTAATTAATTTAACTTTGATCCTGAAGGAATGCTTAATACCACTAGAGGGCGCCAAAGATTATTTCATTTACTTTTCAGCCGCTGAAGCGAAAAGAGTATAAGTTCAAATATGTTTACAACCACAACTTTAATGTAGTTCATTTAGATTTATTGTGATGGATACAATTATTAATTAGCTATAATAATTAAATAAATTATATGTGGGTTTTTAAATGCTTTATGTAAAAAAAAAAAAGTACATCACTGAACAAACAGCGTAAAGGAGATCAATGAATACTCCAAAGCTGCTCGAGGTTCAGGTATAATCAATATTCAAAAAGTATAAACCTGCTCATGGAGGACGCAGCTTCAGTTAAAATAGCAGAGAGAATATATAGATATAGATAGATAGTTGTTCACTCTGCATATCTGTGCTTTCTGGAAGAGTGGCAAGAAAACATAAACTTTAAGGAACATAAATACTTTAACATATGTTTTAAGTCATTATATGTTGAATATGTATACCTGATTAAGTTGTGTCTCAGTTTTCTTCTCCCTGTGTCTGTGAGCCACATGCAAGAGCATGGACTTTATGGCTGTGGCCAGTCCCAGCACAGATTTTGGACTGGGAACCAGATTGAATGGGACAGGGAGTGTCCTTCCCTCTTCAAAGTAAGAAAACCAAAGTTTTGCCCGAGCAAACTTCCACTCGACATCGGCATCATCCTGCAGAGTAACACAATGGAAAATGAAAAAAAAAAAAAAAAAAAAAAAAGCAGGGCTAAAGTAGTCAAATAAAATATCTTTTGGGAATAAATTAATTCATAATCAGATTTAGAAAATTAATCAGATGTCATAATCAAATGACATGTAACAAAGGCAGAAATAAACAAATCTGTTGTATTAAGTAATTTGGTGTCATTGCGAACATTTTACATCCATATTTAGAACTGCAAAAACAGTGGAAAGGTTCGGGGAGAAAAGAGAGATGGCCAGAAGCAAAACCCAGAAATTTTACAACATACTGAAGATCCAGTTATGCACTGGAGGACTACACAATTCACTGAAAGCTAGATTAAAACACTGATAGCAGTCAGATTGGTTGTCTTTTTTGGGGGGGAAAAACACACACACATCAGCATCGCTTAAAGGCTGGAAACTTCTGGTTTGTTTGTCCAAAGATAACAAAAGCAATTTATGTGATCATCTGGACAACAAACCTCAGCTATATCTGGACACGGAGCTTCTGGAAGGCCAGACTGTCGAAACCTGCTTCTCTTTCTTGGTTTTGTTTTTTACACCACTTTGCAAATTTGTTCAAACAGCTTGAGCAATTCTTTCAAATTCTGGCATAGTTTATTGAGATTTCATGATAGAACACACGAAGTAGTTCTGATTTGTGAAATGGAAGATAAATTAAATATGGCTTCGATTATTTTTACACATAAAACTAAGAAAAAAGTGGCGAGTTAAAACAGCTGCGAGTCTTTTCTGTTTGGCTCGACCATCGTTGCACATCCAGAGACAGAAACGTCTGGACTTTGACTGGGCCATTCTCACACATCAACGTGCTGTGATCCATTAATCACAGTAACTCCACAGCATTACGCTGCCACTACCTTGCGTTCAGTTTGGTTTTTGCCATATAAATAATTTTGTCTGTTTGTCAAAAGGTTCCCATTTTGTTTTAATCTTCCAAAAACTTGCTGGATCTCAGACTTCCAACAAAACTTCAATTTTTTAGTTTAGGCTGTCTGTGAGTGAATACATGTGTGTATCTGTTAAATATATTTATGTTCAGACAGAGTTATGTGCAGTACAGCATCTAAATTAATTTTTATGAACACAAAGAAAGTTTATTATACAAGAGAGTGCAAAAAAAAACCCAAACACATGACTTCATATTTATAGGCTCATACCTGGACCACATGGTAACGTAATATACTTCAGTGACGTACCTCTATCTCCTGGAAGGAGCTGTTAATCATGGCGATGAGCATGTTGAGCAGCACTATCACCATGGTAACGTTGTAAACCCCATACAGTACGTAGCCAATGTTCTCAATGAACTTGTGTCCATTGTTTATGACTACAGACTTGACCTCAGAGAGTCCAAATATAGCCCAGAACAGCGTCTTGAAGCTCTCCTCCAGGCTACATGAACATACAGAAGCGAACGTTTTTAATTTAAGCAATCTACTAAACACGAAAAAAATAATCCAACAGCTGGAAACCTTTTTCCAATATACTCTCTAATATCTAAATACATCTAGAAAAGGTAGAAGCAAAGCAATAATTCCTAAAAGAATAAGAATGAGAAGGAAAGACTAACATTCTTTGTAATTTTCTTCCGCTATTATCAAGGTTGTTGTTTTATTGAAGTTGACAAATATTGCTGCATTGTGGTATCTTCACTTTTTTTAACTTCTTAAAAGTGATGCTTTCTTAAATATACTTTATTACTGTTCTTTTTTCTTTTTTTTGCTTTTGTTTTAAATGTATTTTGTTTGAGTATAACTTTGTTTATTCTTTAATTACACTCCTTTCAATAAAGTCAAACACAAAGTCAAACCTAAACTCAAAACTCTGATGAAAACAGGTGTATTTTAGAAAAATGTTATCTGGTCAAATCAGATTTGTTAAAAAAAAACAACAGATCACTGCAGCACTCTTATCGAGAAACTAAAGAGGACAACATAGTTTAAGCTTTGTTCACAAAACATTAACCAATTTAATTCAGAAATAATCCTGTTTTAGCCTCTTTCTTCAATAAAAGCATCACTTTCAGTGTGAAGTAATTCACAAGTAGGAGAATTATGTGTGCATGAAAGTCTCACGTGGTGAAGGCGTCATTCTGCTTCGCTCCCAGGTAGTAAGAGTACAGGTTGAACATGCCGATCATGAACGCCAGAAAGACGAGCAGGAAGATGACCATGAACTTGAAGATGTCTTTGACGGTTCTTCCTAAAGAGATCTGGAGCGGCCCGAAGCTCTCGTTGGCTGGCAGGATGTAAGCAATCCGAGAGAAGCTCAGCACGACTGCGATCGCATAAAGGCCCTCCGACACGAGCTGCGGATCTGACGGCGTCCAGTGGATACGAGCTGCAAAACGGGCGTAAATCAGCTGGTAAGCATCAGGATATCTGCTGCGAATGAAAACCTGATTTGTCTTCAAGTGGAAATGTGACTGCAGTGCTGTGACAGCAGCCATGATTAAAATTCATTTTAGTTTTAGTAACTAAAGCAGAAGGGCTTCGAAAGCCATAACTACTGTAACTTATTTTGCTGAGCAGCAGCTCTACTTCATGTTACAATGAATAAACTTTAATGTTTTGAATTGAGATTTTACGTGATGAACCAAGACAAAATTTTGCATAGTTGTGACTGGAAAAGAAAATTAAGATGATTAACATTTCTTGCAAAAAGAAGTCTGAAAAGTGTGGTATGAATTTACTCTTTAGCCCACCTGAGTATGTTTAAAATGTCTTAAATTCATTGAAACACTATAATTTTGCCTTAAATACATTAGTTTTATGTCTTAAATTTTGTCGTGGCTGGACTATTTAATCTCATTTACTCTATGTAGCTAACTTTTGTCTTGCAAGACTTTACAGTTACCCAAAACTTTGAGTCTGGGTTCTCTGCTTTCTGTGACTCATGGCGCAGCTAGCTGCTAATAACAAGCTGCTAATATACTCTTGCTAGCAAGCTAGCCAGAAAGGATTAAGCTATCTAGCATTATTGGTAAGTGCAAATTTATTGTCGTACTTCAGTTGCCAGCCCAAATTTACTTATTTACTATTTTCTTTTGTAAATTTTTGTTGTGATAAAGGTCTTAAATTCTTCTCATAATGGTATTTAAAAGGTCTTAAATTTGAATTGGTGAAACCTGCAGAAATCCTGCTGAGTCAATTTTTTGTTCAATAAAATTGCAATTGCAACTATTTTGGTCTCCACCAGCTTTAAAACTCTAGAAACTTTTCATTCATTCCTCTCTGAAAACTTCTTAGTGTTCTCAACTGGATTTAGTTCTTGACTTTGACTTGGCCATTCTAACATCTGACTACGCTATTGTAGCGCTAGCTGAATGTTTAGGGTTACTGTCCTGTTGCAAATTTACCTCCATCACATCTTAAACCTTTTGCAGCTTCAAACTGGTTCCCTGAATTTAGCAAGAATTGTCCTAACTTTTAACTGGTGAGACTAGATGTGTGCGTGTGTGCGTGTGAGTGTGTGTGTGTGTGTGTGTGTGTGTGCGTGTGTGTGCGCGTGTGTGCTTACCCAGAGTGAAGTAGTGTATCTCTGGGGGAAGTTGGACCAGAGTTTTGCAGTGTTTGTACACGTAGGCCTGAGCCAAGTCAGCTTGCTTCATAGCAGAGAAGCGGCAGCTGAACGAGGCCAGGAAAATGGCCAGCATCCCAAAGTCCAGGAAGTTCCACGGTTCCACCAGGTACTCTCCGGGTCCCTGACTCCAGATCTCCTTCACCTCGGCCCAAATCATGCCTACAGCAGCAGATGTTAAAGGTCACATCCTTGTTTTAACATTTGCATTAGTTGTTGTTTCCATATGTCGTCGTCTTCCGCTCACCCATGACCCATGAAATGATTAGGATCTCCATCCAGGTGAAGGGGGTGGTGGTCTTGCGGTGAAGCAGTAGGGGGTCCAACTTGAGTTGTGGACTTCCAGGTTGCTGATGGTGGGTCATGTTAGGCAACACCGTGGTGCCTGCAAAGCGGTCCGCTGCATTCAGGATGAGCAAGCCCAGGAAGATGGTGAAGGACGAGGCGTGAGCGACAAACTTCATGAAGGGGCTGCGCATAACTTTTCCCACCTAAGAACAGAGTGGAGAGCATGAGAGAGCCGGTGGCTTGTGGGTAAAATCTACGCCTGAATGTTGCATACTCTGCTGCACGGAGTGACCCAGTAAGCCACAGCCAGTCCAGGGAGTCCGATAGCCACAGCCAGGACCACCAGCAGCTTCACAGCGGTGGTTTGTTGTCTCAGGCCGGGCAGGTTCTCGTACCAGATACTCAGCAGCTGCTGCTGGCAGTTTGGATGAGCAACGAACTGGAGGAAAACAGAGCTGGGTTAAAACATCGTCAGGCAGCTAAATTCAAAAAATTCACAGTAAATGTGATGTTAAATCATCTTACGAGACAAACAAATCCTGTTCATGTAACGTTAGATGGAATCTAATTCAGAATCAATCCAGTTCTTTCCAAAGTAATTTAGTCACAAACAGTGAAAACTAAAGTGTCTTCTAGACGCCAAACAGTGCAAACAACGTGCCTTATATCCTGGAAAATACAGTATGTTGCACTACAGTCAATTTATGAGGATCGTTTAACAGGAATTGGTGAAAAGTTCAGAGTCGACTTAGATGTTTAAAGAGCATTTATTTTGTTTGTTTTAACAGAGAGCAAATAAAGAGGCGATAAAACTAAAGAGAAAAACTCCATTTCTGGATTTTTTTTTTTTATTTTTGGGAGACTTCCTGTTTAGTTCAGCCGTAAAGTAACAAATGTGTGGACTATTTTTTTCTATGTCTCTCTGGGCTGGGATATTTCTATTTTTGGCAACACCACACAGATGGTGATGTCCTTGAAATCTGCCTAAAATAGGATTTAAAGGTCATCTCCTGGTCAAAGATATAACCAAGGGTCTTTACATTGATGAATAACCTAAATAAATGTCCTGCAGAGAAAACGGTCTGCACATAATCCACAATAACAAAGACCTATTTTATTACTCGAGGTGGCAGGAAAAAGAAGAAAGTTCTTGACGTTTCTCATTACGAAGAAATGAAGTGCAGAACTACTGGGAAGTCATTACAGGTCCCTCCCATGACCACATCCATCGTTCTAATAATCAGATCCACTTCAAAGTTCTGACCGCAGAATATTTCTGGGACACCACAGAAGAAGAATGTTCTGCCAGGAAGAAGTGTCAAGAACGAGCTGCAAGAACTCCCCAACCAGAGCTGGAAGAACAGAAAGATGTCATTTTGTTGGTCAGCAATTAGTATTTTCTTTGGTCTGGACGGATTTTAATTGAAATTAAAGATAATTTACTTTTTTTTTTTTTGTCAATGTATTTTATTTTCTGTTTGCTTGAATCAAAATGGTTCTCTTCTCGAGAGAATCTGCATATGAAAAACACAAATAGAGTAAGGAATTAAATATTTCATTCTTGAATTCACAAATGTCAAAATACTGCTTTAAAAAAAAAGACAAAGTTATTTTCTTTAAAATAGACAGATCCAGAATGAGATAGTTTCCACTAATGCCTCAAAATGATTTTCGGAAATCACATTTCAAGCTTCAGATGAGGGAAACTACCAAGCTTATCGGTGCTTAGCACCATCCATGTTAGGAGAGCATTGTTGCAGATTTTGTGCAATCCACCAAATCGTGGGAGCAAAACATTTGTTAAACATTTCGCACTGCTTGGTAAATTCTCCTGACATAACAGATCCTGATAACACCACTGAAAGAAATGAGCTCTATTTATGGTCTTTGTTGTTTGCTTGAATGCCTGGTTACCTTTTTGAGTTCGTATTTGATGGCTAATTTGAGGCGTGTGAGGGAGGGACGACCTGGCATGTCGAAGCTGTCGTCAGAAACGGTTTCTCCATTCAAGATGGCCTCCACTTCCTCTGTGCTGCGGCAAAGATCCAGAAGACCCACCACATAGTCCTTACACTGGTTCGACAGGCGACTGTAATCATTCTGCAGAAAAATAAGAACATAAGCTGAAGTCATTTTAAAGCAGCAGTAACAAAGTAACAAGTGTGGTAGGAACGCAATTGTGATTTATACTTTTACAAATACTGTGCTCATTAAATCACCTTATTTTATGGACAAAAAAATCACAACCAAGATTTCAGATGTTTCATCTCAGTTCTGTTTTACTCGTTTTATGTAGTTAGTGTTCACTTTACATAGTGAACTATATTACTCTTTTTTGTTTTTGTAAAATGAACAAGTTTAGTTTTAGCCACAAAGTGTTTCCCCACACCTCAATCAAGTAACTAAAATATGGAGGAATAAGTGAAAGTCCAAAACAAAATTGGATGCCAAGATTGCAAAGCATCCCAAAAATTCAGTTTATGTATTTATGTAAATTCAGTTGCTATCGAAACTCTAAGTTTTACAATGGTAATTTAATCATCTATTGTTTTTTTCTTGTTGGTTAAAAAAAACAAAAAAGAAACTATACCTTAGTGTCACTAATATGTACATGAAAACATTTAGGTCCCAACACTAAACCTTGTGGGACTCCATCTTTAACGTCTTCATTATTAACCTGCATAAACGGATTATGATCAAACACTTATGAGCAAAACGTCTTTTCCTTTTCATATAAATCCGTCATTTTTAAAGTAACAAAATGTAATCTTTATTATCAAACACTTTTATAAGTGTAAATAATCTTAATCTGTACTGCTTTCTTTCTGTTCCTGCTGTATGTCCTCAAGTAAATTCAAGATTCAAGTACTGAAAATTATGGAGATCTGTCAGTTCAAAATAATAAAAATTAAAAACAAAATTTTCACATACAGCACTTTAGAAACTTTATAGTGCAGACAGCAAGAACAATTTCAAACAGAACCGAAGCCACTAATGTAACCCTGACTTGACCAGTACAGCTTCACTGACAGGATATTTTTCCACTGACCTTAAACTCCTTCTCAATATCAGCCAGCATGGCCAGCTCATTGCTGAGCTCCAGGGCAGCCAGCACCGGGTCCTCACTGGACAGGGAGAGGTATGCAGGACTGGCCAGGCCTCTGTAGGCATTGATCCTGGAACGTGAGTGGCTGAAGGAATCGTACTGCTGCTGATAATTGCACGAGTCGCAGCCACAGAAGTAATCGTGAGGAGGGTCGATACGGGCGCCTTTGCTCAGGAGCGTGTGGACTATCTCATATTCCTGGCAGTGGGCTGCAAGTATCACTGGAGTCACATCATGAGAAAACCTAAGGGGATAAACATGACAACAGCAATGTTTTCAGTCCACCAAGAAGTCGGCCTTAACTAGGCCACCTTGGTAAAAATGTATATAAATAACATGTATATACATTTTTACCAATGTAAAATTTGAAAGTTAAAAAAAAAAGCGTAGCTTGCATGTCCGGTTCACCTTTTGCTGTATTTATCTGCAGACTCAAAAACGGTGGACATATTTTGCTGTCAGATAATTTTTTTTTATTTGCACTGTAATATCTGATTAAAAGAATAACTCAGATTGATGTAGTCTTTTTACCCCCTCACAAATTTCAATGGTTTTTGCTTTTTTTGTCAGTGGTTGACCTCATTATGGTGCTTCTTTACCAGTCGTACCTTGTCCCATCTTCGTCATAAGCGTAGAAGTCATCCAGCATGTCTACTTGAGCCGGACTTGCTGTGAGACGGTGAGCGTCTCTAAACGAAGGGTGACTGAGGAGAGCCTCTGTGATACGGACATAACCTTTACCTAGAGAAAACGTAGAAAAAAGCTGCTAAAACATTGTGACACAAAAGTAAAATTTAGTTTATATCCAAGCAAAATGCAAATTTGAAAGTAAAAAAAAAAGCGTAGCTTGCATGTCTGGTTCACCTTTTGCTACAACTTGTGGTGGAAAAATCTATTACATGGTAAATTTTATATAACTTTTTAAATCTGATAGTCATTTTATTACTTAAGAACTTTTATCAAATCCACAACAAGTTATAAGTGTTTTTGGGTCTGTCCTTAACTAACAGCTCCAGACATCTAATTAAATTTATGTAAATTCTTCCTCTTAGTCAGATGAGATTTAGATGTGTGTTAGGATTGTTGTTCTATTATTAACCCCCACTGCAGTGGCACATTTTGTAGGATTTTGTAGTAAAAGTATTATTTTAAAAAATCATTAATTGTCATGGTACGTTTGTTGGTGGACCTAAAATGCAGACAGGAGTTGGGAGCATTGATCATGTTGAATGTTTTTAATGACAACATTGAAAACTTACAAAACTGACCGGGAACGCAGGGAGCCAGAGCAGAACAAAAACAGAAATCAAGGGGAAATACCAGCAAGGAAACATGAGGAGTAACAGAAGAACCAGTGATGAGTGAATAAAAGAGGAAGAGAAGACTGGGAACTAGGAAATTAATCTAAGACAAAGTAAACTAGAGTAACTAAGAAAGACACAATAAATAAAAATAACTAGAATCACTAAAAAGGAACTGAAGTGAAAATAGAAACTAACAAAAACACTCAAAAATCCAAAATCCTAACAATTAACTTTAAGGACATAAAAAGTAGTAGAAGAAGACACTGCTACACCCCTTTGTTATCATAAAAGACACATTATTTGCTTCAGACATAAAATTTCCAAGCAAATTTTTGTTTATGCAAATTTCTTACTGATGGCTAGTAGGAGAGCATCTCCCACTCTGGCCAGATCTGCCCTCCCCAGCAGCAGCTCCGTCACCTCCAGATGTTCGTTGGCCACAGCAAGCTGCAGCGCATTCTGTCCCATGTAGTCCACCGCATTGACGTTCAGGTTGGGGATATGGAGCAGCATGCGGCGCACCTCTGGGATGTTGCCGTACTCGGCTGCCTCCAGGAAACGCTGCTCGACCTCTGACAGGCTGAAGGAAGGAGCTGAGAACATGTAGGCAGGACCTCGCATAGCCTGGCGGCGTTTAGCAGCGCTGAGGCGAGCTGTGAGCGACCTGTCAGCGCTGCTGTGCCTGCTGGGGATCAGGGAGGCATACGGTTCATGTCAGGATGTAATAAAATGGATCTGGTCTCTGCCAAGTTTTAACGCTACTTAAATCTAACTCTGAGAGAGAGAGGCCAATCAAAGCCCACACTGTCAAAGTGGAAAAGCTGGGAGTAAAAAGCTTAAAAATATATATATTAATTGTTGAATAGATTATTGTCAGTCAGTGGGACTCTAACAACAAAAGCAGGAGTTTGTCGTCTAGTGCACACAGGTGTATGTTCACGCAATGTCAGGGTTGGAAAACATCAGCAATGACTTTCAGAGGGTTAGAAGACCATTTCCTGTCAAGCTAAAGTCCATCATTCTGCATTCAGAGAAATTGTTCAATGGTGGAAAACATTTAGGGCAACAGATTATTTCAGCAAAAGTGGAAATCCTAGCAATTTCTCCCAAAAGGTTGAGAAAACTATGCAAAACAACCGTCTTATACGCTACACATCAAAGTTAATGGTAGAAAAAGAGAAAGAAGGAAGATTGACTGAAAAGGGATGCTAATAAAAGAATGTGAGCACATGACTCAGATTTCTAAAACTGCATCTAATAGAAAAACAGAAAACTTCTGGAGTGTTCTCCAGAAGAACTTCTAAACAACAAGAAAAATGAAAAAAGTTCCAGTCAGACCAGACCTCAGTGCAGCAATACCTTCTTTTCCATACAGATGTTTACTGTTTGTTTATCTGAGTAGTGGCTGTAAGTCAGAGCCTTACCCAAGGCATTGCCCAGCACAGCAGTATTCCTCTCCAAAGTCATCATATAGGAGCAGGTTGTCGCGGCTCCTGGCTCTGGATCTGTCCGTGTCGCCGGCAGCCCGGCTGATGCGGTCGGCCGACGGCGGTCTGTGGTTCATCCTGGAGGATGACCAGCAGCAGAGGCTCCCACTTCATGTGAACAAGCAGTCAAGTGCCTGTGGCATGTTCCTGCCTCACTCGCTCTGCCGCCCTCCCCCTCTGTTTATTCTCCATCCTTGAGAAAGAATGCGTCCTTCTGGGTCCCACTATACTTTTATTTACATGACACATTGAACCTCACAGATGTGGAAGGATCCTGGAGGGTCAATTTCTGATCAACTTGTTTTCTTTCATTTCAGCCATCCATGGACTCCTCTCTCTTGTTTTCTCTCTCTCTCTTAGCTTGACCTTTGACTTTGCCTTACCTGTGGAAGGATTAATAAAGTTAAATTCCAGAAGAAAAAAGATTCCTTCCTCTTAATTTTTTATACAATAAATACTTTTTTGTGTGCGTGTTCGAGTGCATGCATGCATGCAGGAGTGACTGATGGCTGATGAACTGCAGATGAGATTCTTTCGGGTTTAAATTCCCAGTAGGCTTTGCTTCCTGTCCGCTCCTACTTTCCACTGATCTCTGTCAAGTGTGGGAAAACAAACACACACACATAAACATATATTCCTGAGACATGTAAATTAAATTTGCGCGTGCCGTTTTCAGTAAATTTTCTCTATTTTGGAAAATCGTTGCCTCGTCTCTTGACTGGAGCTCGTTCTCGTTAAAAGTCGCGAGGCACTAAAAAAACAACAACCTAAAAGCTGAAAAGAATCTGATAAAACCGAGCCTCTGATGTCTGATAGTCAGAGAGAAAACTGCCTTTTAAGGTGCTGATTGCTGAAGATTAGTCACTTTGGACATTTCATGCTATGAGAGCGTTAGGCGGTTTCAAGGAAAAGGTCTAAACACTGACGAATGTCACCAGTAAGAGTTTTTGTTGAGACTTCCTCCACAGAGCAGAACAGAGCCAAGATCTGGATGTAAACACTGTCAACCCAAACATACACAGTCTGATTGGGGGGAACACAGAGTGCAAAGCACCTGGATGAGCTTCGTTCTCTATCTGTGTCTGCCCGTGGATTGATGGATGCTGCCAATATATGCACATACCAGACCACACAAAGAGCCAGAGCTCCTACAGTGTTATCAGCTGCGTTAATAAACCTTTATCACGCAAACGCACACAAACAGAAAGTAAATTACGTGATCCTGCGTGCAGAACCAAACAGGAAGACAGAGGTGGGATAGTACCGAGAAGAATGCAGACTCCTCAGATGAGCATTCTGGTCTTTGTTTCAAAGCTAAAGTAACTCATGTGCTTTCACACAACAGCTCTTCTTTTAGGTTGAATATACGCACCAAGCTGCTCAGTGCAATGCAGTAAAAGATAAATAATGCTGTAAAAAAGCAGCTGAAACCTTATCGGATTTTTATATTCTTCCTTTTTTTGTCATGTTCAACGTTTTCAGATTACCAAACAACCATTGACACCAGGCTGATATAACTTCTGTTAATACAAGAACATTGTTCAGTTACGAAGGGAAAAAGGTGAATCTTACGTTAAAAAAAGTTTTATATCCAGATCTGCACAAAATCCAGTGTTACTTAAAATGGGACCTGAAGTGAATGCATTCGAATTTTATCAAAACATCTGCTAATTGAAAGGTGCACCCAATGCTTTAGAAATCTGGTTGCAGCCTTTTCAGACTGATGGATATCAACCTGTTCTTAAATGTCTTTATATCGGGGCGTGACGTGTAGCTACTGAAATATTCTGTCCTATTTTATGCTGACTCTTTTTAAGGGATTTTTTGATCCTACAGATTGTTAAATAAGGACAGCTTACCAGTGACATGGTCAATCACTGTTCATTCATGATTTAATAAAGGTGTATGGTTTCTTTTTTCAGACAAGACCAGATCAGTTTGAATATGTACCTGAACTGTGCTTTGTATTTACTCAGATTATCTCTGATATTAATTTTCTTTTTAGGATCTCAAACATTTATGGAGGGGTTTTTTTTTTCATATCTAAAAAAGGTGTTTTCTATTTACATTGGAAAGCCAGATGTTGAGCCTTCTGGATATGCGGCGGTAAAAGTTGTGCTAACATTGAGCTCTGTAAGATTTCAAATAAAACTTTATGGTCCTTTAGCCCTCTGATGTCACACCTCTTACATAACAGACGCTTTAATGGAAAAGCTTTTGTAAACTAGGACTTAAATGGATTAACTTTAAATAATAACTACGTCTTCTTTCTGTTTTTTTTTGTTTCAATAACAATAAGAACCTGCTTGGTGTAGACTGTGTGATAAAGAGTCCGTGTATGTGGGTCATTTTGTATGTTATCAGCTGAGGATCTCAGTACAAACATAAAAAAAATTTTAAACACAAATTTTAACCACTATTGCTGAACGTTTCTTAAAACTCAATTCTGATTCTTAATTGTTTGTTGCTTTTTTTGTTTGTGCACTTAAAATGTTTAGATTGTTGTCATTAGCACCACCTGCTGGACTGAATTGGTTCTTTTCTTAATCAAAATCTGTTTCACCTGTTGCTGCGTCTCTCAAATTACAACCGCAGTAAGTACACGAAATAACTTTTATGTTAAACACAGTTTAAAGACATTTACTCTTAGTTGTAAATAATGACAGTGTTCATTTTATTTTTTAATAACTGCACTAAAGTCAGTAAGAACTGTAATTTATAGTATCACTTTGCTGTTCTGTTTGGGTAATTTTAACACAGCTAATTCCGTAGATTTTTCTCTTCTTTATCTGATTTGATCAAATATATTTAATTTAATATTATTTAAGTGTTAGACTTTTAATTAAGTACTAAAATAGTGGAAGGTTCACCCTTCATGTCAGGTATAGACAGTGAATTTTTAGAAATTATTTATGACTTCCTTACCGTCAAACTTTCAACAAAACTTAATCTACAACATATACATGCAGAATGACTTTATTGTCCACTTGTAATATGTAAAATCTTAAAATCATATTAATAAAAAACAAATATAAAAAGCTTTGGCTTGACTTTTCATTTCCTCTTGATGAAGAAGTAAATAGTGACGGGATTCATGTTTGTTATTGCAGTTTTTCTTATCTAACTTTTAGATTCAAATATAACAAATAAAGACATGTTACATAGAAACATTTATGGCAATTACAAAGAACAAGCACAATTTAACAAAAATCACAGAATTCATGTGCACATCAGGGATTTCTACTTGTAACGGTGGTTAATTGTTAATGGCATTTGTGGCAGAGTTTAATGCATAAACTTGTCCTCTTCAGACAAAACAAAGTTAGCTGTAGTCATAGTTTAAGATCATATTTATAGTAAATATAATTTAGCACTAAATAACAATACTTTTGCTGAACTTTGAGATAATCTTCCATAACTTTTGCAGAACTTCGAAGAGACTTTTCCAAAACTCATCAGGTACTTCCATGGAATTTGAATGGAAATAAAGGAAAAGCTCCATAAAATGTTTGAAAAGTACTTAGTAGATGCCAGAAAAGTTCCAGAAAGTATCTCAGGAGTTTCAAGAAAGCTTGATTAAAAAAGCCCGTAAAAGTATCTGCCAAAATTCATGAAAGTTTCAGAAAGTATCTGCTAAGTTTTAGAAAGGGTCTTTGAAAGTATTATCTAAATTCAAGTGTAAGTTGTAATATTTTGCACTACCAAATATTTGCTGTGTTAGTAAAATTGTCGGAGGCCCATCAATGCTTCATCCCTCCTAATTAGGTGTCAGTTGTTGGTTGCAAGCCTTCTGATCTTCATCGTAACGGATTTGATGGCGTAAGGGACTCCACTCTGCCTCCAGGTGTCCCAAAGGATGCGTGTCCTCTTCCCTTGGTTCTGTTCCCCGTCTTCGGGGGAGCCGTTGAGGTTCGCCAGTCCGCACTGGTTGAACCACCACCCTGTGTGGTTGTGCAGGATGCTGCAACTCTCCACCGTCCTGTTGGCAAAGCTGCATGACGGATTGCAGCCGTCGTTGTCCACATCTGAGGCGCTAAATGGAGCTGTGTTCTGGTTCTGTTCCTGCTCATAGCCACGGAAAGCATCACCTGAGCAAAAACACACATGCATAATGCCACATATCAAACGGTTTGAAAAGAACTGTAGATGTCTTCCTTGTTTTGTCATACCAGCACTGCCTGCATATCTGCCCAGGTGGATTCTGAAGAACTGGGTTTCATTGTCAAGGCGGAAGTCATCATAGGAGGCATAAGACGTGACATCGTTGTTGGACACTAGAGCGATGTGAAGTTGGAAGCGAGCATCTTTCTGGTTGACGATGTGAAAAACCTTCTTCAGACCCAACCAGTGTTCTCCTATAGAAACAAAGAAAGAGAAATTTGATGAGGATCAAACGCTGCTGCAGCTTTAGGCTTCTCCCGGCTTGATAAATAGGAGAAAGAGTTGGATGAAAAGGCTTTAAGGTAAACCTGATTCTTGAATGATAATGAATGCATGTATGCACAACCTGCAAGGTTTCCAAATCCATCAAGGTAATCAGCCCAGGATCGTTTGAAGTCATTCAATCCATCAGTCCTCCTCTGCATCACTGTCCAGCCGCCTTCCATGTAGTCCATCTCACAGAACACCTTAACAACATTTGTTTAGGTTTTAACGATGGAAATTAGCCAAACGGGGAATGCCTAAGTTAATGTTGTACCTCAAAAGAAGAGTCTGTTTCTTCTGGATGGATTATGTAAATACCACTGGGGATCTTTGGGACGACTGACATCAGACTCTCCTTGATGTCACTGCAGTCTCGTCCTGATCAAAAGCACAAGCAATCACATTCAAGAAAATATTTGAGCCATTGTTGTTAACAACTCAAGGGGTTCCCTGATGAAAATCTCACTTTGCACACTAATAATTCTTATTTACATAAGACTTTTAATTCCTTCTTTACCTGATTTAGATATGATGCCTTACACTTTTTCACATTTTGTCACACTACATCCACAAATTTAAACGTATTTATTTGGACTTTATTGAAGATAGAAAATAAGCCTTTGGTCTGCATGTTGTATGAGGGAGCCTGTGTGTTACCGTGAGACTGAACAGGTTTTATCGAGTACATCTCAGCGTTGCTTCTTTGGACCTCGGAGCTGAGCATCTGCACTTTGCTCATCAGTTCCGAAACCTGGAAATGTGACACAGCAGTGCTCACTACTGGTCAGCTAATTCCTCTAAAGTCTCTGCATCAAACCAGAAAATCCTGACCAGGTTTTACCTGTCCGCTCAGGACATCTAGGCCTCTCTGCTGCTCCTCGATCACATCCCTGATTAGCTTTCGGGTGCTACGTCCAAATGCCAGCAGGGACTGCTGCAGCTG
This sequence comes from Poecilia latipinna, assembly GCF_001443285.1. Taxonomy (NCBI): domain Eukaryota; kingdom Metazoa; phylum Chordata; class Actinopteri; order Cyprinodontiformes; family Poeciliidae; genus Poecilia; species Poecilia latipinna. Next base: position 97,112 of record NW_015113316.1, on the reverse strand, counting down.
GCCTGCACACATACAAACAGACATGCTTAGTGAGAAGCCAATATTGATGAGAGAGCTATCAATACTACAAGGACAAAATAGAAACTTCACCACAGATTGAGTGTTTTTCATCCCGGAGGAGTTTGACGGTGATGTCACATGGGATGGAGCACGCATCGTGACCTTTGGTCTGCCTGAAAGCTTTTTGGTCTTTGACAGGTGAGTCAGAGAGTTCCTCACTTTCAGGCTCTGATTGGTTTAAATGGCCAGCGGTACCTTCAGTCTACAGGTAAACAGAAGGATGCAGTTTGATCAGATAGCACACAGACTGCCTGCGGTCAGAAAAACACTGGAACTTTTTACCTTCATTTTTATGTTAGGTTAAATGTTAGAAGATATTGCTATTTATTTTATAACTTTTCAGAAAACTCCTCATTATACTGGAGACCAAGCATCTGCTGGAGAATATTTATTCTGCTTTTTAAAAGTTTGAGCCTCTAATTTACAGAGTTGTTAGCAATATTACGCTGTCAAAGTGTAATAAGCAAATAAAAGACATCTTTATCATTTCACCTCTATGCTTTTTGCTACATCGGCAGTTTTACCTATGTTGTACCCAGAAAGATATCATTTTCAGGGTACAACCAGGTGTAAATTTGTAGTGGTTTGGAGTAGCTTCAAATACTAATCAGTAGTCTTATGAAAGTGACTGATAGGGTCAGTCATTGGTTATGCTCTATAACATTAAAATCATCAGATACAATAACTGAAATGCAACAATAGATTTGAGCTTTTTTTTTTCTTTTTTATCTATAAATTTCAAAAAAGCTTTTTACTGATGAGACATACATTATTATGCTTTAGTTAAGTTTATTGGAATAAAACGGTTGGTTTACAGACAAAAGTGAATAAGATTGAGAAGAAATAACAAAGCATAGGGGCATAAAGTGACTAAGAAGCAAACTAATCTGGAGCTTGCTGGGATACAGATTTGTTTAATTATATGGTGAAAATAGCATGAGATATTATAAAGTCTAAGAATGTCAGAAGCACAATTTCCTTAGACCTTAATTCAAATATCTTAGATTAAAATATTGAGTTTTTCTTTAGGGATAAAGTTTGGACAAAACATCCTTCTTATTTAAAACCGTGTTTATCTCAATAAAATATAAAATGGGCTCTCTAACTTTCTATTTTCTTTATAGGTTATAAATGTTTTCTTCAAACAATGACAAACAGAATAAAGCAGCTTGTTTGGGCCTCTCGCTGACAGCTTTTGGGTTCTGCCTTCCATAAATCCTAATAAATGTTTCCTAATACAGAAATGCAAAAAAAAAAACATTAACTTTCAACATGCATATACGTACTGTGGAGGAAACCAGCTGAGGCAGGAGCAGCAGGAGGACAGTCGTTGCCCACATCATCCCAGTCCAACTGTGATTATTTCCTCACGAAGCGAGGGGGCGGAGCTCTTCCCACCAGCTTCTTCATTTATACCTATTTTTTTTTTTCCACAAACTGTTCAAATCTACTCTTTGTAGTCCAAACCCCTTTTCACTTTCTCCTCGGTTCCTCTCACACGTGACAGTGGGAGTGACTGGGTGATGCTACTCCCACTTTCTTGTAAACTCCCATTACGTCAGACGAGTTAAAGAAGGGTGTTAATGAAAATCTGATTATGTTCCCCAGAAGGAGCTGAATGTGCAGATTTTTAGTTTCGTGTTGGAGTTATTACTTTCCTATGTGGTGTGTCTCTTAACCAGGCATTGTTGTTTTAAAGGTTACATCCTGCCACCAGCATGAGAAACAGATGTGGGGAGAAAGAAAAAAAAAAAAGTGCAGCTTGTTTTATTGACCCCCCAGTCTCGGCTGTTGTCGCTGCGTGGGAGCTGCAGCTGAAGGTAGGGTGCAGACAGGGCAGGGTGTTTGTTACTTATGTTTCCTCCAACCCTAAGTACTGAGTCAAAAGTCTCCTGTAGAGTGCGACCAATTATTCCAGTAAAGTGGGCATTTAAGCAGTGAAGAAAGTACAAAAGCAAAAGAACAGCTGAAAATGCCACGAAGGGTCCAGCTGGAGTCTGTCGCTTCCTTGGAAAAAGTTTCTGAGAGTGCCAGTGGAAAGGATCGCTGCTGTTCCAGGCCTCTGCGAGTCTGCAGCCATGGTCAGAAGGAGGAATGTGGAAAAAGCATGGCGCTGTTGCCTCAGGGACCCCACATCTGTGCAATTTTACATGCTGCTCAAAAACAGTGTGTGCATGTCAATAACGGGTGAACTCATGAAGATCAAGGGAATGAATAAAGGCCTACTAAGGAGGATCCAAGCTATTTCAGGAGCCATGCTTATTGTTACAGCTTGTTACATTTTTTGTGGTTTAATGTTTAGAACAGCTAAATAAATATATTAAAAAAAAAAAAAAACACAATGCCCCTGCATGACAAAGTGTAGATCAGCAAATGTATAAAAAGCTATAGAAATTTTTAAAAAGTCACTGTTGTTGATTGACCATTTATGGAAGTGGAGTTTAAAAATGTAGGAGGTCATATTTGCTTTGAGCAGTTGCCCAGCATGGCTGTAAGCCTGGATGGGTAGGGATGCAAAATTTAAAAAATTAATACAAATTTATGTAAGTAAAACTCCCACTTAATTTCTGCCAAGAATATAAAGTAAAGTTAAAATATAAATATTTTATTTTGTAAGTAGGTCAAAATGGGGTAAATTTTAGCCTACCCCATAATTCTGATGATTTCCTCAAATTTGATAGGTTGAATGGTCTGAACTATCAACTGATTGTACAGATCATTAACTTATTATTAACTGATTCAAATCTCTGCCATGTATGACAATTCTCTCAAATTAATGTTAAACAATTTGCTTCTACAATACTATCTTTACTTGGTGTGAGGAGAAAAGTCACACCAATATTGTTGCTGTTTGAAAAAGCAGCTTAAAAACCAAGAAGGATGAATAAATCAAGGAAAAATAGAAATAAAGAACTAGAGAGCTGTGATTATCTGTGAGTACAATTTGCTCATAAAACATTTGTCTTGGTTTACTTTCAACTTTTATTCAGTGGGCAAGTTTTTGTTAGGAAAGAACAACACAGAGAGAATAAACACAGGATGTAGCTCTCATCTTCTCATAGTGAGTAATGGACTAAATAAAAATAAAATGAGAAATTAATGTAAAAAAGGAGACACTGCCACCTGTTGTCCACAGGAGAGTTTCACAATAATGTTTCTTATCAATGTGTTGCTAAATTTCTGTTCTGGATTTAACCTATGGCTAAAATATTCACTTTCAATTTCAATATTCAATTTTAAAGTAACTCAAACAAAATGCAACTTAATTCTGTGACAAAATGATAACATTTAGGTTACTGAAATTATTGACAGAGCTCATTTTATTTCATGATCCATGTGATATCAGTTTATAAAATGGGATTGCTAAGATACAATCACTTTACACAGAGTTGAGGAATGAATCTGAACACAGAGTCAAAACCCCTGACTTGTAACTCAAACAGCCTACAAAAAGCATGTTTAACTGTTTAAATGTGTTTGACACTGACTGTATCTTGACAAAATAATATCTTCGTTCCACAGTTTAAAAAAAGAAAGAAAAATAAAGTCTATGCAGGTGATTACAAACAGAAAATATGGTACATATGTCAAGTTTGTCAGTTTATTTCAATAATAATAAAAAAAACCTTATGAAACTTTAACAAAAACTACAGGTCTGAGTCTGGTCCATTTTTGGTTAAAATATGTTTGTTTTTTATTCAGTGGGCAGAAAATCCAGGCTTTTTACTCAAGTAATAGTAGAAATACTTTATAATAAAATTACTCAAGCAAAAGTAAAGTACAGCGTAATAAAAAATACTCCTAAAAGTACATTATATCAAAAACGTCACTCAATTAAATGTAACTGAGTAAATGTAACTTGTCACTACACAACTCTGAAAATATATCCCTGAATAATAACACTTTTGGGACTTCATACTTTTGGCCGTCAGTAGTTACCAGCAGCAGCTGAATTGTGGGCTCGCTGGTGCGTGTTTTCCGCCAGGGGGCGCTACACTGCGGCTTGAGCCTGCACGGGACAAACAGGCTCCGACTGGGTTGGCCTCATCATGGGGCGGATGTTTTCTCGGCGCAACTTCCCAATTTCCCCCTACCCAACCCCCCCAAAAATACACAAGACCCTCCAGACCCAGAGTCGGGGAAAAAGAAGGACTTAATGCGGCCCTTCTATGAGATTATCTGAGGTTGTTGCAGTATTTCACTCTCTACCTCTTGCCTTCACTATATAAAAACGACTGGAAAATGCGCAAGATGGATTTTAAATATAAACTAAATACAGAATAAAAGTGATTATTTCGTTTTCCAGCTGACCAGCTCTAGTTCGGGGCTGTAAATAAACTCCTGGTTTTCTAGAAGTTTTCACCAGTGATGGTTTACATATCTGTCTTGAGTGTGAAATATTTGCCCTGCGACTGCGGCAGCTTTAAACCCAACAACCCCGCCCCTCCGCACTATCATATGAATCTGGACTGAACGCTGGATGGGAAAAGTTTAGAGGTCTCGGTGAAATCGCTCTTCCCCGGCCAGTTTGTTGTGTGTGCGCCCTGCCTCGCCTTTTAAAGGGTTTTTACTCCACCGTCTGTGTCGGGGGAAAACGGAGTCGGCTTGAGTGTTTTCCAGACTGGGACTTCTTTTTCTCCCTGCAGGAATACACAGGGGAGGAGAAGAAGGAGGAGGAGGAGTGGGGACGCTCTGGCTGCTTGAGGTATGTGGGAGGCATGTTGTGCTCTGCCGAGATTGATTTTTGTCCGCGATCTTGGCTTAAATAACACCATTTTGACCACGATACCTGACGCTTGATGTTTTTCCTGTTGCTAAATAACTTGGAGAAGTTCGAGCTTCAAACACCGAGGCAGCGACACAAAAAGTTCAAATGGGGTGGGGGTTTAATAGAAGAGGGAGGGGGGGTCTGAAAGTGTAAACAAATCTTATCGTAACTGTTGCACATAGGCGCATCCAACCCCGTTTTTCTTGGCAATCTGCGTTTTACTCTTCGTTTGTTTTACATGCGCGAACTTTTTCTACAGATACGTTTCGATTCCAAACTTTGGGCGACATGGACGCGCACCGCGGCGCGCCTCCGGCCGGGCAACAGATCGTGCACGTCCGCGGGGACTCCAACACGGAGCTGGAGGCCCTCTTCAACGCCGTGATGAACCCCGGCAAGGCGGCCAGGCAGACCCAGTCCGTGCCCATGAGGATGAGGAAGTTTCCGGACTCTTTCTTCAAGCCGCCGGAGCCCAGGGGCCACTCCAGACAAGTAATATTACTGCAAACTGCTTCACTCTGCAGGATGTTTATCGTTGCATGAAATTTACCAATATTTAGTGAATTAATTTAGAAATTGAGCAGGAAAACACACATTTGCGTGCTGCTTCTGAAATAAAGTAGGAGATCATCACGATATAACATCGAGTGAAGTACCGCGGTTGGACGATATTTGCACAAAAAACTAAGACAAACATACATAATTGATTTTTTTTTCTTTTTGCCATTATTTAAAACAAAAAAAAAATCCTCACTATTTGTTTCTTGGAACATTTATTTGTTTTATTTGTTTATGCATTGCAGCATTAACACCCACTTAATTGAGTTGTGGTTTTGCACCCATACTGTGCAGAAATTATTAATTTGTTGCTGTTGGGGTTTTTAGAGAGTATAACCCAATAGTATTTTCTGTAGTAGTCAGGCTATCTGCTCTAGCAGTCAACCTGTAATCACCTGCATAGTAGTTAGCCCGAGTAAATGTTATTTATTATTATTATTATTATTATTATTATTATTATTATTATTATTATTATTATTATTCATACAAAAAGCACCTAGATGTTCACAGGTAGATTTTTTTTATAGTGCCTTGTGTATCTCTGGTTTGATGAGATATAAATAAGCAGAACTGCTAATAAATAGCAAATTTGCTCAAAGGTTAAAATTTCCAAGACTGGTGTTTTTTATATATATATATGGATGGAAATAAATAGCGGATGGATATAAATACATAAATATAAATACAGACATAAATATATGGGTGTATATAGACAGAGGAAAAACTTTCAGATTCACTGTTCTTCGGTTTTTACAGGGAGGTCTAGAGAATTTATTCACAGATTTTTCTGAGGAAGCAAAGATCAAACCTAAATAATCTGTTTACTGTTGGTGATATATTCATATATACCTTGGACTTTATTAGCAAACATGCGAATGAATCCCACTAAAAGCAGCTCAGGTAACCACCAGTGGTACTTCTGCTGCAGCAGGAGAATAATGGACTTAAGAATTATAGTTTTAGACCTTTTAAAACTAAAATCTTTTAAAGGTCACAGTTAATTTATGCCAACTTGGTGCCTTCTAATTTTAATCATTTTCAGTTTTTATTGATTTTATATCAGTTTGTTGCCATGTATGGCAGTGAGCATGGAATCAAACAAGACTAATTCTGACTAACTTTGAGTTATAATTCATTTACTAAGATTCACATTTAGATTAAATCTTTAATAATTCCACCTCTCAACATTGACCATTGCTTTTTACATAGATTCCAAACATATGAAATGAATCCATGGGTTAAACGTACAAAAGGATTCAGGATTGTAGGTTTATGTTCATAAATTTCTTTTTGTTAGCCGCACACTTTGATTTTCATGGACAAAAATAGAGAAAAAAGTTTTGACTGACCTTTGGTTGGGTATGGAAGGATTGATAATATCCAAATGAAACTGGTAAAATGACATAAAAACCAGGTTATTATTATTATTTGTTTATAAATACTGTTTTTATCTGCTACTGCATTAGGGATGTCAGGAGGTCGTGACCCCAATTTAAAACCAGAGTGTTCTCTAAATACTTTGGAAATAGGAATTTTAACAACAAAAACAATGTAATCCATTGGTTTTTGTACCAGTGTTTTGGGAGTCCAGAGTCCTCACATCTTAGCATAGCAGTAATCATTTCTCTTTTTAGATCCAGAGCTTCATAATTATTTTCTCTGGCCTGTGCAGCTGCGTGGACAGTTTAAAACATCAGAACGTTATACATACATTGTACTGCTGTAAAATTGATCACAATTCATCAAAAGGAAGGCACAAACTATCTAAGGTGACAAAGAATACACAGATGCTATAATACTCAAACTGGACATTGTGTGTCCACGCAGGGCCACAAAAAAATCTCATTCAGTTTTACGTCTCTTAGTCGCTGCTGAATTCATTTCAAGTTGCATTTTCTTAGTTTGATACAGGCTGTTGCACTCAGAGCTCCAGGGACTACAACCACGAAAGGTCGCTCAGTTTTGCCATTATCAGACCTCTTCATGTTGCGTCTTTGTAGCTGATTTCGTCTCCTTGTCATTTACAGTCCAGCTGTGGGAAAATATCGAATGAACACAGAAAGGTGCAGAAAGTAACAAACACGACTTCACCAGCTGTGAATGAGTGCAATCGTTACTTGAATTGTTTTGCAGCATTTAACACATGCAAGAGCTTCATTTTAGGGAATCTAAACCCTTAAAATCAGACTGCAGGATGTTTCGGCTAGTGTTTTTGTCACTCTTAAAAAAAAAAAATTGAAGCCACTACAGAGGGGATGCTTAACATGCATTAACCCCTTTTAAAATAAAAATAATTTTTGTGTAAAAACAAATCATAAACCATTTTAAATATTTTTATGACTTTGTTGTGACAAAAATCCTGCACACTTGAATAGAAAATCAAGCCAATCAGTAAAAAAAAGCTCTTAGGCGGCATGTGGATGCACACCTGTGAGCAACCTCCCATAAACAAAGTTTCATTTACTTTTTGATTTACTTACAATATTTTTTCCCTTCACTACATACCTGCTACCATTTAAAGTGAACTTGTTTAAGCAGAAGTAAATTTCTGCTACTGCAGAAGGATTTTGATATCATTTGCTCATTTGCAACCTGCAAGACTAAAGTTTGCAGAGAGGGAACAACAGATCAAAAGATCTTGTTGCACAAATGTGTCAGTCAGAAAGACAATCCCACATTATAAATTCACAAATTCAACTGTGAATTTGTGAATTCACAGTTGGCACAGTAACAATGGGCTTAAAGAAAATATGAGAAAAGAGTGAAATCACAACTGATGGACAATGCTTACAAAGACAATGCCAAGAGCCGGACAGCAACAGTGAAGGAGCAGCAGGAGTTTCTGCTCAATGTGCTTCACATGTGTGAGTCCTTTATTGGAAAAGTGTCAGATGAAAGATAAATTTGTAAGACAGAAGTCTTTCTTTCCAAAGAAGTCTTTCCTTCAAACTTTACTGAAGTCTTCCAAAGGCTTAGCCACTTGTGGTCTAATGGAACCAAACTTGAATTTTGATCCACAATTCCAAAGAAAACAACAGTGAAGCATAAACATGGTAGTGGCAGAGTCATGCTCTGGGATTACTTCATGTTTTGTAAATAACAAATTTGAATTGGTTTTCTTTTGTTTAGTTCATCAACTAAACAAGATATGTCCTCACAGTCTAAATGATTTGGAAACCTTTGCCAGGCAGAAGAGGTAAATATTGAAAACTGAAGCTGAAGGATGCTGATGGACTCTTGCCAAGGAAAACTAAATGTTGAACTTGATCAAAAGCTACTTAGGTTTTGGGTTAAGTGTATGTATACACTTATGCAAACAGGTCAATACAAGCTTGTTTGTTTTTTGGTTGAGTTATGGAGGATAAATGCCACGTTACAGGAGGGAAAAAGTTTCGAAATGATTCATCACAAAATCCTGCCATTTTCCAGTGTACATTTCTTTGCAATAAAACCGCTTGGCTGTGAGACTGTCCAGTGTGTGAAGCAACTCTTGTTCAGTCTAGCTATAGTAACCCATTTGAACTCGTTTTGTTTTTGCTCTCAGTTTATGTTTCGGATTGCCGTTTGTCACTCCGCTGCAGACTTGCTAACCCTGCTCCTTTCTCGTCAGGCCAGTTCAGATGGAGGCGTGTGCGGCTCCCTCGCCCCTCATCACGTCCGCGCTCATTCTTCCCCAGCCTCCCTCCCAATCAACTCAGTCAATGTAGCGGCCACACCAATCATACCCGACGATGTGCCACTCCCCGAGGATTGGGAGATGGCCAAGACGCCCACTGGCCAACGGTACTTCATCAAGTAAGGGCTTCCTCCAGCTTTATCGCTGTGTTGCATCTCTGGCTCTGCAGGTTTTCTTTAAAAAGGGTTTCTGTGCCGGATGACAGTTTCCCAAAGCAGGTTGTGCAAGACAGATTCTGAATCAGCAGATTTTGGAACTGGAAAGTGGCAACCTTAATATTTTAGGCTGATAGATGTCCAAAAGGATCATTCCAGCTCTGATATGATTCAAAATATTTTTTTTTTCTACAAGTAATTCTTTTGCCACACAAGATGTTCTCATTTTTCTAAAAGTAAAGTGGCAGAGCTGTACACAGGATTAAAACTCATGCAAACAGGAAACAGTTGAACCAGTTCTGTGGCCTGTTGGGTTTCACCTTCATGAGAGCACGTTTCCTGCTCTGTGAAAAGCCTGAGATTGTCTCGAGGAGCATAGATGTGCAAGCACATCTGGTCGTACAGGTAAAGCGAGTCTGAGGGAGAACGCTCCTCGCCCTTCAGGTTACTGCGGTTTAATAGATGCATCGCTTGCTGTGTGTGTGTGTGTGTTTTCTTTTTTCTTCAGCCACGCGCAGAGGTCGACCACATGGCAGGACCCCCGCCTGTCGCAGCTTCAGTCGGCTGCAGCCCAGCATCAGATCGCCTGCACCCCGAGCCACGCCCACTCCTTCAGCAACCCAGCCCCCACTACGCAACCCAAAAATATTATTCCTGAGACAGGTATCACACTGCAGCACTGTGCCCTTTTGTTGTCGTCTGTCTCCCTCTGACCAGTAGTGTGTTGGGTGTTGTTCCTTTGGGATTCTCTTTGGGTTGCTTACATTTATGCCTCTGCTTTGAAAAATTATCAGACTTAATATGTAACCCTACATAAGGGTGCAATTCAAAAAGAATCATGCAGGTTCTACAAGTCTTTTTTTCAATTATTAGCTTGATGTAAATGTCTAAAGGGTCAGTTTATCCAAATTGTATTTCCTTAAATGATAGAATCAACCACAGGATGTGATGATGCAACATGTGATCATTGACTTCAAGTACAACCTATAAGATCTTTTATTTTTTATTTTTTATATATATATATAGCAATCAGGCTCTCATAAAAACTCTTTCTAACTGGCTTTTGCTTTCAGTTGTCATCCACCTGCTTATTAGGCATTATTAGACTCACAATGGTTTTAAGTGTTACTGACAAACCGTCTCTGAGGAAAAACTGCTTGGAGAAGCTGCTTGAAAGCTTTGTTGAGCTTCACCCATCAAAATATCACATTGTGCCGGAAATAATATGTATGTCCAGATCAGAATTCATTGCCCCTGAAACGGATTATTCAATTAAGATGAATTGTTTACCAATGCTAAGTGCCAGGCCGATGCGACATTAAAATCAATACATCTACTTGCTTGAAAACTCAGTAGTTTCAAATTACAGTACAATGCCACATCACATTTCATCGATATTACCCCTATGTTAGCTTAGATGCCTAAAATGTAGAGTAGTGCAGCAACTGTGCCCCTAATTTTAAAATTGAGAGAGTAACACATTTGTTTTTGCTGAAATAAAAATCATACAACAGGGAAGCAATGGTAAAACACCTTGTAACATAATTTGGTGTCCATATTCATTACTATCATGTCTGTGTTCCACTTTTTAACTCGCTCACCAATGATGTGCAGGATGTTGCAGAATCTGTTTTTCTCGATAATAACGTATATTTATTCTCAGACTGAGTTTCAGCTGAGCATCCTTTATATTTCATGTTTCTCTAAGACCAACTTTACTCAGTTAAAATGGGCTTGGTTTCCAAATTCCCATCAGACTCAACACTTTCCACCATTTTTATCAATAGTTGAATTGAAGTTCTAGGCTAAATCTAGCATGTTTACTGCATGCTTTGATAGGACTTGTTGATAAATCCACTTGTAACCTATGCAAAACTTGAATCTCTCGCCTTTTTATCTATTGTTATTGCACCTCATATTTTGCCATTTGCCGAGCAGGTCATATGATACTGACAAACAGGGAGCCAAGCCAGCCAGTGTTGTCTCTCCTTTACAGTCAGTATAGTTTTAAATGGTGAAAAATGCTTAAAAAGTGGCACTGTGCATTTTAAAGTCCTAATCCAAATGTTTGGCAGACACCAATCTTTAGTTGTTTTTTTTTATTATCATTTTCATTCATTCTGAGTTTGTTGTGCAGTCGTGACAAGTTCCATCAACATTTTCCGCCATACTTGTTTAGTCCATTGTTTACATCTGACCTTGGTACTTGCCGACTCCTCCCAACAAAATTGCGATGTTTGTCACACCTCGATGACTTAAAAGTTGGATGAAATGTGACATGACCGTTCACGTTGGTTGCACCAACATCAGATAAGAATCCAGTTTGGGAGTGTGTATGTAAGTGACCTGGGTGTGATATCGAGAAAAAAAAAATTGATTTATGCTCACACTGTCTTTAAAAGAAATCAGATACCAGTAATATATTGGTAGAGAAGTTGGATTGGCGCCACTTTTGTCTGCTGTGTGAACATTAGGTCGTCCACACCCAGATTTGTTTGATCAACAGTGAAATGGGAAAAGCCTGTGAAACAGCTTTACAAACCACTTGCATAATAAAAAGCAGTGATTTTTAAAAAAGCAACATAAATTAAGAAACAAACACACTTTTCCAGTGTTGGAAAAAAGTGGAGGCAAAGTCAGGGTTTTATTTTTTCTGTGAAAAAATAAAAAATCCATCATCTTCTCCTTTTGTAACAAATGCCTCATCTGGATGTTTCTGTTAAAAAGTAGCGATTAAAACCAGTGGATGTCTTCATCCACAACAATGTTAATCTCAAAGCAGATTAAAGTCATTGATTGTGGGGATGAGACTCTGTCCTGCACTGTGACACTCAGAGAAGACTTACTGTGCTAACCACAAGATCATCCTTGCAAATATTGTAATCACATTTGTTTGTCTGAGCATATCAATTGAATGTTTCAAGGAATATTTGTCTTTATTAGGTGACAATCTACTTTGTTTTGAACACATATGCAACTTCCCACTCAAGATCATTTGTACATTTTCTTTGTGCATTTGTTTTTGTTCTAAAATATAAAAAGAAATATGGTTCTTTATTTTAAGCATTAAGCAAAAAAATGTAGGTTTTGTGAATTTTGATTTACTTTTTTAAGTTGGAGAATAAGAAAATAAATTCTTTGGATTGTAACATTGTTAATCAAAGTTCACAGAGTTGAATGAGAAGGTTTACACTTTTTCTCAACGTAACCCCTAGTTTTTAAACGTTACCTTGGTCTGACTGACTCTTTACCATCTAATGAGTCAAATATTGCTTTCAGTATTTGGTAGAAATCAAACTGACTGTACAACGGACTGCAGGACATCACCCAGACCCTCAATTACGGCAAAGCCGCAATCAGATTTGTTACCTTATTTTGTAAATGTTCCCAGCATTGGAGACACTGTTTCTTCTGAGAGGTATTTTAAAATTTTTATAGTGTGATTTGGGTGAGCAGACCCTTTAAGGATGGATGTTCATTTTACACACACACACCAAGGTTAGGCAAAATGCACTTACAGTTGTTTTATTTTTTTAAATTGTAAATAAAATAAAGCAGTTATTAATTTCTCTTCCTAAAATCTGTAAACTACAAACTTTCCTCTCAACACTCCATTTGGCTCCAGCAACCATTTGCCTTCTCACTCTGTACTTTTACTGCTGTTCAGGTCCACTGCCTAAAGGCTGGGAGCAGGCTGTGACTGCAGAAGGAGAGGTGTACTACATTGATCACATAAAACAGGAAACCACATGGGACGACCCGCGTCTAGGTAGCACACTATAACAGATTTTGTGCCTCCTGAGTTGACAGTTGTCAATGAGAAACATTGTGTTCCAATGTGGGCTATTAGAACAGCTCAATCTTTGGCAACAAGACAGCAAAAAAGAAGGATCTCAAGGTGTTGGACACTCTTTATTTCATGAATTGTTTCATTGTATGATTTATGTTTCATTTCAAAGAGGTTCATGCATATATTCTTGATGTCTTTTTGTGTTGTAGCCCCTAAGGTGAACCCAGCTGGCCTCCCTTTGGCAATCCAGCAAAGACTAGAAAAGCTCAGACTGAAGCATCCCGTCCCTCCACAATTTGCCCCACAGGTCAGTGAGAGTACCAAGCTGGAGCGAGTCGTTCCATAAATATTCAATGCTATCCTAAACTTCTGCTTTCTTTAAAGTTAAATGAAATTAAGCATACAAGTTATTCAGGTGCAGGAGGCGGGAGGGAGCAACCAGATGCCCGGCGGGATGGACCATGACAGAAGCGCACAGATGCTTGTCCCATCGGTGGATATCAGGATCAGGGCCCTAAACCAAGAATCTAACCTTAACGGGTACGTCTTTACTAACACAATACTACAAGTTAGTGAAAAGTACTCAATTTACAGTTGGATTGTTCATACACAGAATACTCCAAAAAAAAAATGTGCCAGTAGATTTGTAAATGTGTTTTTATTCCTGACCCTAAATTGCATTTACTGGGCTAACAAAGGAATTAAAGTTAGCAGATAGCTTGAAGATGTTTTATAGTGTTTATATAGAATCTGTTGGATACTGCGTTGTTGCTCAGAAAGGTTCCCAAGACTCTTTCTGAACTAATCAGGCTTGTCCAATCTATTGCCAGACAGTACATAATAGATTGGTTGAAGTAAAAGTCCAGGACCTGAGGTCAAAAAATTGATTAATTCAAAGAACGCTGCATGCAGCATTCAGTCAGGTGTCACTGTGACTCACAGTGCCTGAATTTTGAAACTACTTGAAGTGCCAAAAATTGAAATCCCAAGAAGGAAACTGAGAGTGCAGAATCCAACATGGCAGCCATGCTTCAGAGAGTATATGAAGTTCCCAAATTAAAATGAGTAACCTCACTTCTAACGGGAAGTATTTGGGAACATCTTCCTTTGGTGTTTGAATGCATAAAATGCTGAGAATTGGTTTGTTTTGGCTTTTTTTCCCCACGGTAGTTTTTACTCTGTCACTCAGAAAAACAATTAGTAAAACCCACAGAGTTTCCCACCTTACAGCTGGAATGTTGTATTGTTGGCTGTAACATGATTCCCTGATCCAAGTCGAAACTTGCGGTAAACGTGACACAGCATCAGAGTAACTTCAGAGAAACTAAACATCACTTTCATACTGGCTTACAACAACTTCTGAACAGAAGTTGTAAGCTTCGTACATTTGCTATATTTCAGCAACTGTACGAAATATAGTCTTTCGTACTTTTGCTGAATTATGCTGACCGAAATAATTATTCTCTGAGTGCAAAAGGTGGCCAGACCTGAAGGAAAAAGATTATCTTAGAACTGCAGATAATTATTTGTTTCTTACTCAGGGCTCACTCTCGCAACGAAAGCACTGACAGTGGTCTGAGTGTCAGCAGCTTATCACGCACGTCGGACCACATGTTGAGCTCTGTGGATCACATGGACACTGGTATTGGTACATTTTTCTCTGTATTTTTGTTCTTATTTGTTCTTTTCTTAAAGCTCTAGTATGTATTTTTTTATAAAGAATATTTTTTTTTTACATATTTGTTGAACCTATCACCATGCCATGGTAGTATGTTATGTGACAAGTAATCTGTGAAAAGACCGATCTACTGCACCTCCTCTTTGAGCTGCTATTGCTGAAATGCTAAAAAAAAACAACAAAAACAATAAGAACCAGGAGGAGGGTCTTAATGCTGTCAATCATCCTCATTTACTCGCTGCTAAATGTGCTAATGGCCAAGAAACAAATTACTGTCACCGGAAAACCGTTTACCACCGAAATTGGTGGCCTTGCTAACTAGCCTTAGCATTCACAACAGGCTCAGCTAGCTGCAGCATAGCAGATAACACAAATCAAACAAGATTGCGACAGACAGCACTAAGACCCTCATCTGTCTAACAACATAGAGACAGTTTTAACAAATGTGTAAGAAAAATATTTTTCAGAAAAGTTAAATATTGCAGCTTTAAGACATTACCACGGGGTTTTTCTACATAGATAGACTTAATTTGTTAAACTTCTGTACCCAAATTAATTATTTCACCTTAAAAAGATGTATAAAGTAGCTTAAATAATCTGCATTCTTGTTAGTGTGTATATATATATATATATATATATATATATATATATATATATATATATATATATATATATTTGATATTTATTAAATATTTGTACATTGGTGCAATAAATGCATGTAAGTTGTCCAGGTTATTGTAAATCTCATTCTGTGCCTGTGATTTGTTCAGGTGACTCAAGTGAGCCTCCCTCAATGGGCCTGCAAGAGTCGATGCCCGTGCTGCCGATAAATGAGGAGCTGATGTCCGGCATCCCCGACAGTTTGACTTCAGACATGTTGATGGAAATGGACACAGTTCTCTCCGGGCCACACATGGACAGGGACAGCCTACTCACCTGGCTATAGACGCAAGCAGCCGCCGTCCGTTTGAGTGTGGTTTGAAATCGAGCTTTTGTAGCATGACTGAGAATTCTGGGAAATTTGATTTGGATTTAAAAGTGGTACAGAACAGCTTCTCAGAGAGAATATGCTACAGATATATGTGATGGATATCTACTTACAGAATTCACTTCCTGCCGTGTGAAAAAACAAATGACTCTCTCAAAAGCTGGAGGTTTTCTCTTTTTGGGTCTGGTTTTTGCAAATGCTCCTCTTTTTTTCATCCTGGTCCTCCATCCAAAGTCACACTTGGGATTGCCTTAAGTAAGAGTCAAGTGTTCTTGGTTCAGTGGTTTGAACAAAAAAACCTGGTAAAATAGCATTAATGTAACATAAAGATTTTATTTAATAAATTAATAAAACATAAAAAAAGGTTTAAAGCTCCTAAATTAGCCAAGTGACCTGTGAAAGTTAAAAGCAGCATCTCATGCTACTACGTCTGAGCAATTTGTGATTTCATTACATGTACTCAGAGTTGTATTTTAAAAACAACGTTTAACAACATTTTTAGCGTAAAGTGAGCAAAGAATCAAAGGGTTTTTTAGAGAAAAACTGCGATAGTTTCGAAATCTCAGGGCATCTCTTATTAAAACGGAGGGAATTGCGCCCTCTTGTGGTGAGTCAGAAAATAACAATATTTCCTCCCTAAACTTACATCAGTTGCGCAAGTTTAAAAATAAGTACAAGATTCTTAGGATTTGTCTGCCTGACTCAACAAATCCAGCTGATTCTAAAGAATATTGCCAATGTATTAGTTTTGAACATCAAATATGGATTTTTAAAACTTCGAGACTCCAATATATAAGCAAATGAGCACATGATCAGGGTGAAGTCCAACATAATGCAGGATTTCATTCATCAGTTTCTTGTTCTGTTTGTTTTTGATTCTTAGCTTTTCTTTTCTCAATAATGATTAAAAAAAACCTTTAAAAAAAACTTTTTTAAATCATATTGATATTGGCCACCAATATTTGGGTAATTTTAAAACACTTTTAGTATTTTTTGTTTGTTTTTGTTTGTTTGTTTATTCAGATATTTTTATTGAAGACTTCTATTCAATGCCAGCACTGAACATGAGCTTCACAGGTTCAGTATTTATTTTGGATTTCTAATGAACTCCACTGTGCTGATAGTTGTTTCATTTTCACTCTGACAAACTCTTGTTTTGGAAAAAGTCCTCTCTAGTTGCCATCTGACCTGGGAAATGTATGAGAAATAATATTTGCAGCCTAAGATTTTTGCAATTATTATTATTCCGTAACACTTTTATTGCAATACTGGATTGAAACATTCCTAGTATTCCCCATCATTAGTATGAAAGACACTCAAATAGTGACAGCCTCTTTTCTCATCTCATCAGCTTTAAAGTGTATAAGATTCTCACTTTCTCCTTGACTTCCAACATTTTAGATGCTACTTTTTCATTTATTTCTGAAAATCTGTTCCATATACTGACTATTTCTTGATTCAGTATTTCTTTCTGATTCTGCTTTTCACTCTAAAGTCATAGCAGCGAATGTTGTTGGTGTCAAAGCATCAGAAAGTGAGATTCAAGTGTTTTGTGGAAAAAAATCCCAAACCTTCTAGCTTTTTTTTTTTTTTTTTTTTGATTTAGCTTTCTAAATATTGCATTGATTGTTTGTGTGATTCTTATTCATGTAAATACATTTAGAATTAAAGGACCCTTTTGAAGTGTTTTTAAACATTAAGTTGATGCCGTACATTTTTGTAATACCATCAAATCTTCATTTTTAAAGAATGCTTTATCCCACGATTGGTCTCGAGGTTTACGCTAGCCATGTAAGCTTATAGTGGAGATAAAATTATGCCATTAAGATCAAACAGTTGGTTCGATCATACAGGTGACTGCAATGGTCAATTTTATGAATTTTTCCTTTTTTCTTTATTCTAAACATGAAATCAATTTTGATGTCCCTCCCTACTTATGTATTTACTATTCAGCCAATATCAATCCAAAACACTTAGCTGCCCAGATGTAACAAATATTGCTAAAAATATATATATTTTATTATTAAACACCTTAAAGAAGTTGGGATTCCTGGTAAAGGTGACAGACAATTTGAAATGCTGCATTTTTAGAATATTTTATTCAAACTGCAAACATCAGGTCCAAGCATCGGTAAATGAGGGGAGTTTTTTTTTTATTTCCCTTGTCAAGTCAAGCCATGTGAAAATTATATCTGTTTTTATCTACTTGGTTGTTTCTGCAGTGTGTTTAGAGTCAATCTGAGTATTAAGCCATGAATGACCAGATAAGACCATTGGTTCCTTACCGACTTCTTTGTTTAATGTTTATGCAGCGCTATAGCTGAAGACTTCATTCTGAAAATCCCACGTAAGCAGCTGGTCTTGTTTTAGTCGCTCTCATTTAAAGTGCCGAACAGCTTAACAAGTGATTTATTGCACATCATCAAACACACTACCAAGTCTATTATTTATCTTGGCATGCATGACACTTGCTATGTTCTGTATGTTGCATATAATAACATTTATTATACTATTTACAAAGAGTTTTGATTTGAGGTTGTTTTTTTTTTTACTGTTTATGCATGATTAATATAATTATAATCAAATTAAAGAAGTTTCTGTTTAATAAACTTTGAAATTACACCTGAATATTTTGCTTCTTGTTCTGTTTATTTCTACGACCAAACAGCACACAGGTGTATATATCTACCTGTAATGGCTTAGCTGAATTGGTAGGATTTATATTTTATTCCTGAAAATTCAGAGCATTAAAACTTAATCTTGCATCAAAACGCAAGTTGACACACATTAAAGAAGATCTTATTTAGATGTGAACATTTAAATGACGCAAATTAAAAAAATCTCAATGTGACGATCTCTGCTTTCCATAGTATTTTGTTTTTATTTCTCTTGTCTTTGGGAAATAAAAAGACTAAGGGAAAATTTATTTTAAAAAAAAAGTAATTATTTTTTTTCAGCCCACATACATTGGAATTTTCCCTCTTTCAATTTTCCAGCTCATCTTAGCATAAATTTTTAAGTTCAGTCGGGCTGGATTTGAACTGAACTCCCCACCCACCCACAAAAATACCCAGCTCATCATATCCTGCTGCAGGTTTGATCCCTGGAGTTTTCGTTTCTTTCTTGCTTGGATTTATGTAATTAGTGTTGTCATTCTCAACACTCTTCTATATTTATTAGCTCAACTGTGTATATGGTTTTTAACTGATCTGAGCACTTCTATAGCAGACATTGGACTTTGAACTTCCCACGTCATCATGGCAAACTGCAGATAACCTATTGATGACCTAATTTGTACTGTGTGGTTTTACACATCGTTGTGAAATGAGCACTGACTGTTTCATCAGAACAGGAATTACACCTCATGATCAATCAGGTGCAGCTTATTGAACTCCCTTCTTGGTATCACATGTTTATGAGTAACAAATGGTTTCTGAGGAGTCACACTGTTTTAGGATGACTCCTGTGTTTATATCAACCATATCCTGTCAGTTTCTAATGATCAGAAATCTGTGGCTCTGTTTTGGGCCCACTTTTTTTCTTCATAGAGTTTCTTATCTCTGTTATCTGCAGAGTTCTTCAAACTGTCTAAATAACGTAATTTCCCAAAAAAATAAATTAAAAACTAATTAAAGAATTAGTTTGAACTTTGAGAAGGTGAAGGGTCAGGTGGTTTCTGCCCTGGACAGCCTGGTCGCTCTGAACCTGTTATGTGACATTTTTTGCAACAAGGTCAGACTGGAGGAATTTAGGTGAATTTAGGTGCAGTTGTTAATAGCACCTAATTGCTGTTAAAACACTTATTTTTCAATTACTCTTAAAAATCATTCAAAACAGCTCATCCAGGATGGGTACTCACATTTTATTAAATATTTTTGATAAAATATTTGAATTAAGAAAATTTCTGTTTGGGATGATTGAGCTCACATTACTCCTGCTTTGCTCCTTATGGTTTTAGAATTTCTTTTAAAATCCTGACTTCAGCTTTAATTTGCTTGGTCAATCTTCTTCCAATGCCATTGAAATATCAAAGACATCTACTATCTGTTAGGTTCACAACCTAAGTCTGCTACTAAGGACACAGCGAAAAAAACTTAAGTGGGTCGCTAATTTTTTTTATGTCGTCTTAAGTCTGGACTAATCTTAAAAAAGCAACTGAAGACATGCTTTTTCAAATTATCTGTACAATTAATTTTTTAAATCAGTTTTTTTTCCTGATCATTCTTTGTGATTTTATCTGTAAATGGTGATATATAGCTAATGTCCTTACATATTTACTCTGGTAACCACTTTTTTGCTTAATATTTCTGACGGGGATAGATTTATTGTTTATATGTCGTACTAAATACTGTGATAGTACTATTTTTTTTTTTTTTTTTTTTTTTTTTTAACTGGTCAAACTGTGGAGAAACCACTGCCTGTAGCCTGCAGTTCAGGGCGGTGGACGGCGGCAAAACAGACAGGAAGTCCCCAAAAGTCCAAATTTGAAATGGGAAATGTCAGAGGCCAAGCCTGAAATCAAAACTTAGCTCAGCTTACTGTTAGGTCAATAAAGCATACTCTAGGCTAAGACTACGAACGTTTCTTCAGATATGTGTTTCGCTTTCCTTTTTGAGACAGGGGCGTGGCGATCTAGGGTTAAAAGACACGTGAAAATTCTAATCTACTTTTGTTCCGAAGTACAGCGAGCACCGAGCAGATGTAAGTAACTTTGTCTTTGTGAAATATTTGTTATTTTGACTGAAATTATTTTAAAAATTGGACTGGTCAGTGATGTCATTAATTGGTCCATAGATAAATTATCTAAAATTCTTCTGGGATTTAAAATTAAATTAAGTTTAACCCAGCTGAATTAAAATATTGCTTATATTGGTTGCTATTAAATATTGTCTTGTCCATTTTATTTTTATGTGATTTATCCTAGACAAAGTTTGTGAATACAAGTCAATTGGTGCTTCTTTGTTGAACGCATTTATTTGAATTTTTTGGCGACTAAGGTATTTATATAGCAATGTGGGGTTTTTTTTTTCCAGCAACATGGTTTTGTCAAAGCAAACTAGAGATTTGACCAAAAATCTGATTCTGATGTATTTAAATTCTAGTCACGCTATTTTTTTTAACCTGTGTGATTTCCAAGGGGTTGTCAGGAGCAGTTCAGTCATTCATTCATTTGTTCCTTTAATGACTGTTTTCATTTTTGCTCTTTAAGCCCTAACCGGAAGGTGACGTCAATTCTTCGGAACGTTAGGGACTTTCCGAGCTTTGTCAGTCTGCGAGCTATTCTGGTGAGTGTTATATAAAATTGAAAAGGGCAGCTGTTTGTGTGGTTTTGTTTTCGTAATGGAGCCTTTACAGTAGACCGTTTGAGCTAATTGTCCACTGAGACGCAGAACAATGAGTTGTGGAGCGGACTAAATCCTTGTTTTTATTAGCATTAGCGGAGGTTAGCTTTAGCGAGCTAACGGCTGTAGAGCTACAAAAAAAAAGAACGTTTGAGTGTTTTTTCGCTGCGTCATTATTTTCGGATTAGATGTTGACTCAAAACATTCAGTTGGCATTTACTCATCTGCTGTGCTAGAAATTAAACGCCATAACGCTAGCAAACGTTTTGGTAAAAATGTAACACAACAAAGCTAATGTACCCGGAACAATATTCAAACGCGAAGGCTTTAGAGGAAATGGAGACTCCTTTTTTGCTTGCAATGTGGTTATTTCCCCCCTTGCATGATGTAAAGGTTAAACAGGTGTTGTTAATCAAAAATGTAGGTTTGGTATGGGAGGGAAACACCGTCCCTTTGGGACTTTCCACCTATCTGTAATTACTTTTGTGGAATCATTAACCAACTAATTGTTTCCAGATGATAAACTAGATTTTAATATATATTTTACACTTCTTTGATTCTTGCACAACACAATTCTAACTTACCGTCTTGTATAACTAAAAATCCCTCAATTAAAATATATGACCTCGTCTCACTAACATTCGCATATATTTTTATACGTATAAAATTAATTTAAAAAGTAGTTTGATTAGGATAAGTTGCACATAGAGATCAACACGACACAGTATGATTCATTTCTAGGTAAAACAACCAAATTATATTGAACTGGTCATGGAAAGAGACGTATAAATAGCTGTGCGCCGCTTATACTGCTGCATAATTCTAATTTGTTGAGAAGGTAAATCATAAAGCCCAGTTAATAATGTACAGTAGATTTTGTTGGTGGAGATAAAATTCTCACTAAAAAAATACACTTCAGCGGGAAATAATAACACAGAGTGAATGTGAATAATTAGGACAAAGACAATGATCACGTCAAACTAAAAATAAATACAAAAAAAGATGTGTAGGAAAACTGTAACCACTCCAAACTGCTTGAGGAAATTCCAGTCTGTCACGCTGAAAACTTTGTAGATTTGAAGGTGAACTTTTTAAAACTTGTTGGTACGTCTATTTACCAAACAGATAGTTCAACAAAGTGTCAGAAATCTGTGTCATATGACAGTGTTCAACTAAAACCAATTGTTACAAGGTGATAATTCAACATAATTAGGTATTTCAAGTATGTTTTTATTTATCTCTCGTCTTGTGTCTCTGCAGGTTCCACCAGAAAATAACTCAAAGGGGGAATTTCATTATCCTCTAAAAGATTACAAATATTTTTTAGTTAGATTTTTAGCCTTCAATTATGGAAGCTTAGACACCCAGAAAAGGGATGCCCCAAACGGGGAGAGGGGTTTGAAAGCACATATTCCCAGGTCTGTATGTGTGCATGCTTGAGTTTTTTTGTTGTTGTTGTTTTAATTTATTTTAATGTTTATCCTTAAGCTTACACAGAAGTTTCAAGGGTTACATATGTCTGTGGTAAAGGTGGAGAACAACAGGGTGTATACTGATCCTGGTTGATCTGTCCCAGGATCAGACTCGTAATGATAATATTCAGGCTGGGTTTGATTCACTGCAGTGCTTTGTTTAATTACATATTTACTTGCACTGTTTCTGACAGGTTTTGCACTTTGGCTTTTGTGCTTCCTGTTAGCTACCGGTAAAAAAATAAGTAGAGAATACGAGCTCTTAAGTTTTATGCGTGGCTTGCCTTCATTTTCACTCTTAAGCGTCCCATCTTGTCTTTGGTTAATTTAGCTGTATTGGCGTTCTCAGTTTCTGTGTGTATGTGTGACTTGAGTGTGAATATGTTTGAATGAAAGAAAGACCTTGGGTTTTTTTCAAACCCCTCTCCCTCGAAGGGACATCTCTTTTTTTTTTTTTTCTTCTTACTATTAATATAAAAAAATCCAAAAATGGAAACTCTTGTTCAGCTAAAAAACAACCAGTTTTTGATGGGACTGTGTCGTAATGGGCCGCCACCTGATCTACAATACGACAACTCTTCAGGTATTTTTTTTACCTTTCCTTTGATGCATTAACTCAAATTTATCTTCATTCGTTTCCCGCTGCTCTCCATCTAAAGTGACACTGTGCTGTTGTTTATTTCCCCCAGAGCTTTATCGCATATCTACTTTCGCCCGCTTCCCAGCTTCCCCCGTCACAGAGCGAAGCCTGGCGAGGGCGGGCTGGTTCTACACCGGCATGGGCGACCGGGTGCAGTGCTTCAGGTGTAACGTGACGGCCGAGGGCTGGCAGGCTGGGGACTGTCCGACAGAGAAACACAGACAGCTCTCGCCTTCCTGCTCCTTCATTCAGAGCCTCCCATCCACCACCAACCTTCTCTCTTCCTCCCACTCTGCTTTCTCTCCACTCCGTATCGCCCAGGCTCTACCAGTAAGATCAAAGACCGTCTACTCAAAAGACGACGTGATTAATACGAGAGAAGAGTCGGCTGAGAAAGCTGATATTGTTTTAAAGTCCCATCGTTCTCCTCCTCCTCCAGCTTCCTGGTCCCGGTCCGGCTGCTCCCAACCCGTCAGTAAGCCAAGTCGAGGATCCGGTTGGTTTCTTGAACACGGCCTTCTCTGCTCTGCCGCCCTCCAGTCCCCTGAGCTCTCGGGGTGTAGAGGACATGTCCCATCAGAGACCCACGTGCCACAACCCAAGCATGCGCAGAGAGCAGGACCGCCTGGACTCCTTCCACTCCTGGACGCTTTCCATCATCACCCCCACAGAGCTGGCTAAGGCGGGCTTCTACTACCTGGGCCAAGGGGACAGGGTGGCCTGCTTCAGCTGCGGTGGACAGGTGGGCATCTAAAGGAGTTATTGACCTTTTTAATACCATGTTTATTCTCTCTGCACCTGTTAACACGATGCAGACAGATGCTATGTAAGCTTTTGGAGCTAATATTAGCGATGCGTTTCCTATTTCAGGATTTCAGATCTTGCCAGATTAAATTCTGAGATTTATCTGTCTTGGTTTATTCATTTTTTCTTCATATAATTGGAAATATTAAATTAAGTGCAGACAACAAAAGTACTTGTGGGTTTACAGTTTCAGTGACATAATTAAAGCATTTATAAAAAAGTCAAACTTATTTTAGCAAAACTATGTACCAAATTTGAGAAGTAAAATTTTGCATTTACATTTTTAAGGTTGTTTAATGTTAAATTTCTGTAAATTATTATAATCATGACTTTATAAATCGAAATGAAACAAAATAATCAGAATTAATTTTTAAGAAATTCATGCTTTTCTTTTTGTGATATTTCCTAAGACACACATTTTTTTTTCTTCCCACAAGTCTCATGTGAAGTGTCGGTGACCTTTGACCAGAGTTTGTCTTGGTTTGCAGCTGAACAACTGGGAACCGGGTGACCGGGCTGTATCCGAGCATCAGCGCCATTACCCAAACTGTCGCTTCGTCCGGGGGGACCGAGCCGATAACGTGTCGCTGTCCGGCGCCGCAGGAACCGTATCTTTAGCAACGACATCCCAGGTGCCAGCTGGAGCCCCAGCCCTCACCAGTGTGTCCAACCCCTCCATGCAGCAGAGCGATGAGCGGCTTCTCACCTTCGTCAACTGGCCGTCTCGTATTCCAGTCCGACCCGAACAGCTGGCCAAGGCCGGCTTCTACTATGTGGGTAAGGACAGCACACTATTACTATTTATTATTAGGTGGCTGGTCTTGTGATTGTTTCCTCATCCAGTGGCTAAACTTTAAGTAAACAGGAATTAGGAACTGCAGTTTTACTAATAGTCTTGTTTGTGTTTATTAATTCTGTAAAGGTGAAAAAAATTTTTCATGTCATGAAAATTACCCTGAAAGAGTGAGCAGGGGATTTTATACAACAGCTTTGAGTGCAAAGTTTCATTTTATTTCACTTGGAAATTCCATGTAGACAAAATTTTTATGGACACAACTTATGGTATGATTGTACCAGAACTCAAACTAGTCTTTCTAGATCATTTAAATTTCCCCCCGGAGAGAGAAAGAGAAAGATGATTGGCACCTTTTGAGATGTTGTCATCATCTGTTGACCTTCCCCAAGTCCCTGAAATTCCCCTAAAACCACATGACACACCTGGTGTATTTATCTGTGTGTATTTCAGGGAGAAACGATGATGTCAAGTGTTTCTGTTGTGATGGAGGCCTGCGGTGCTGGGAATCTGGGGATGATCCATGGGTTGAACATGCAAAATGGTTTCCTCGGTAAATTTTGCCTTTTCCAAACTCTTTTATTATTATTATTATTTATAAAACTGTTCTGATTGTTGAGCATAATTTCCTGATTGTTCTTTTGCAGGTGTGAATATCTGCTTCAGGAGAAGGGACAAGACTTCGTCCACCAGATTCAGGCTCGATTCCCTCGCCTGTTTGAGCAGGTTAGCTCAGAGCATCATTTTGGATTTTACTTGCTGATAAAAAGCTGCTCCAGGTGATTTAAAATGCTATTTTTTTATCTCCAAAAGCTTCTAACAACAGGAGACACCAGCTCCAGAGAGTTTGTGGATCCACCAGGTGAGTTTAAACCCATATGAAGTTAAAAATATTACCATAACAGAGGTTTAAATTGTCCATGACATTTTTTTCTCCATCAGTGGTACATCTGGGTCCAGGAGAGGAGCGGTCAGAAGATGCCGTCATGATGAACACACCTGTGATCAAATCTGCTCTAGAGATGGGCTTCGACCGCAGCCTCGTCAAGCAAACGGTGCAGAGCAAGATCCTGACGAGCGGCGAGAACTACCGGACCGTCCAGGAGCTGGTCTCAGATCTGCTCAGCGCTGAAGACCAGAAGAGGGAGGAGGAACGGGAGATGCTAGCAGAGGCGATGGCGTCAGGTGAGGAAATGACTGAGAAATGTGCTGCTTCTGTGCTGTTGAACAAAAATTTTATGTTTTTTTTTTTTTTAATTTTTTGTTGTTTTAGATGGTTTTACGTTCGTGAAGAGGCATCAGGCGGCATTGGCTCAGCGTCTGAAGAGTGTCGAGCCGGTGTTGGAGCATTTAAGAGAACAAAATGTGTTATGTACGTTAACCTTTTGTTGATCTAATTTAATATAGGCTATCAGATCTTTGAGATTATAGGAATCAACTAATAGGATTAATATTAATCCACATTGAGCAGCTGGCATATGGGAAAGATTTTGTGAATTTAGCTGAACCTTCTGCTGGTTTCCTGTAAGTTTTAGTTTTTTGACTGGTCTCTGCTCACCTGCAGCTGCTGAGGATTACAGCGGCCTCCTGGCCCAGACCACAGCCCAGCAGCAAACTGCCAGGCTGATCGAACTCGTCCTCAATAAAGGAAATGCTGCCGCCGAGGTGTTCCGCAACTGGATCCAGAAAAACGACGTCCATCTGCTCAGAGACCTCATGGGTATGACTTCACCACAGGACACCAACACAGACCTGAGAAGTATGAAAGTTGGCGGCATCGTTTTTCAACTTTGAACACGCTTTGGTTTTATTGAAATGTTGATTTTCTGTAGTGGTAAAGAGTTTCTGCATTTTTAATTTTTTTTGCCTTTATTTGATGATTATTACGTTTTGTTTGCACAAAGCCATTGTTTTAGGTTTTGAGTTAATTTAAGGAACAACACATATAAAAGCCACATTGATTCAGAAAAGGGTCATTTCACAGCTTCAGTGTTTAGACATAAATTTAAAATCATCCACTGGATTTCAAACTGGTTTAAATGCTGAACACAACATGGCATTTGAATTAATGAATTACAAACTGTGCTTCAAATAAATGTCATTAGTGTTAAATAATCCAGACCAGAGTAGAGATATCTAGTCGTAAAGTATTTGGACGACCTACAAAATCATTTTGGTTTTCTGTTGTTTTTTTCTTTTGTTTTTTCAAATATAAATATATAATTATAGAAATACTAAAGCATTCATTTGGTATAAATAATTATTAAAAAATTAAAATCTGAACTTTTCTGGAAAATGTAACAGAAATTTAGTTTCTGGTGAAGAAAAATTTGGGGAACATTTATTCCCACAGAAGATTATTAAAATGATTCAGAGGTCAACTTCAGTTGTAAAACTTGCTAAAAAATCTGAAATGGACTCCAGTAAGAGGAAACTCAAAGTCAGGATTTCACTCTGAAAGTACATTTTTTGTTTTGTTTTATCAAAGCCTGATTTTGACACGTTTTCTTTCCTTTTTTAGCTCAGTCAAATGAAGCTTCTTCACCAAGCCAAGATCTTTCAGGTAATAAAGATTTCTTCCTCAGATTCAACCTAATCTTATGACATTTCTACAAGGAAAATGATCCAATATAAATATAGCAGAGGAAGTGTTAAGAACTCAATGAGCAATCCAGAGTAAGCAATTACTCTGGATTGCTTACTCCAGAGAGTAAGCAATCTCTGGAACATTGCTTACTCATCTTCGAGTAAGCAAGAAGATGTTATAACAAATGACATCTACCCAACCTACAGTCATGTGAAACTATTTGGGTTTGTGATAATTTCCAAAATTGAAGTGGAAAAGTTCACCTACTGTGAATGACTGTTTTTTTTTTTAAAGCCAATTTTCTCTAAAGTTGAAGTTTGACTAATTTATTTATGTTGAACAACAAATCTAACATAATCTTCACACGGACTATTTTAAATTCAGTGTGAAGATGGTCACTGTCCTGTGTGACATCTATATAAAAAGATATTTGGTACTTGAATATGTTTAGTTTATTTTTACTTCTAAGTGTTTGAATAGAAGGCAACACAACTTGGTTCCTAAAAATACTTTCTCGCCTCGGCTTTAGGGTTGAACGCAAAAACATCTAGAAATGAGAAGTCATCCAGTTTCCTTCTTACCTAAATACTAAGTGTCATGTTCTGGATTACTGAGAATCCACATTTTAAATTGCATTTCAGTGATAAGGTTGATATGCGGTTAACACTGTAAAGATCGAGTATTGAGATTTTTTCATCACTTGTGATTTGTCAGTTTTTGTATTGAATTTCATTCATTTAAAACCTCTAGCATTTCATTTAAATTGCGAAGAACTCCAACTACCAGTAAAATAAGTTTGATTCCTTTATACAACAAATGTACCGTCACTGCACGATGTTAACATTAGGTGGTGCAATTGTATTTGTACAGTGTTTAGTTTTTGTGAAGATAGGTTCAGGTTCTTATGATTATACTTGACTGAAACTTTCTGTCTGACTCCACAGACCTACCAATGGAGGAGCAGCTGCGGCGCCTGCAGGAGGAGCGTACCTGCAAAGTTTGTATGGACAAAGAGGTCAACATCGTCTTCATCCCATGTGGTCACCTGGTAGTGTGCAAGGAGTGCGCACCATCCCTGAGGAAGTGCCCAATCTGCAGAGGCCTTGTTAAAGGCACAGTTCGAACCTTTCTGTCATGAGGCAACATGATGCCTAGAACTTAAAGCAAAATGTGTTGTAAAAATAAATTATTTACTTTTAGCCATTTTGTGGCCATTTCATGTAAACTGAAACCAGCCCAAAAGGTTTACTCATCAAGATGTGAATAATTCTTCAGTCTGAAAGTAGTCCCTTTTTTTCCCCTTGTATCAGGTGTGCAATATCCAATCTTCAATCAGTGCAATAACCTTCTGTATAATTAACTCATTTCTTTCATAATCCACTGTATTACTGCTACAAAGTTTTTATTATATTAAACCAGTAAAACTTAAAAGGTCATGTGAATGTGTCATTTGTCCAAGGATACACAATGTAAATCCATCACATTTTTTATTGTAGGTTTTTGAAAATCTATAAACTTTACATGCCACAAATCTCAACATTTGTGGCATGTTCAGAGATTTATAGAATATATTACAATTTATCACTGGGATTTACCTTAAGGGTTACTGGGAGTTCATTTAAAATCACTATGGGCTTATGAAAACAACTGAAGTTAGCTTAGTAACTTCAAATTAAGTTCAACATAACTAGAAAGTTTTCAGGATCTTGCAACAAAAAGTTTATTTAAGGTAGTCTTAGTTTTCAAACCGTTTGGTCTAAAATTACAATAAAAAAAACACTTGCAGAAGTTATTTTATGAATCTACTTGGATACCATGATCTCTGCTTTAAGAGATTTCCATCATGTTCTCATCTTTCAACATATTACCTACGCCTACATAAATAGAAGTGCAAAAAACATAATGGCATTAAAATTTCATTTATATGGGTTGTCAAAAAATAAATTCACAATTTGCCAATCCATAGGTTTAAATCCCAGAACATAAAACTTTAGTTTCCCATCAATGAAAGCAAGTATGTAATATACATACAAAAGGTTTGGTGGTATCTCTTAAAGCATACAAAGACACAAAATTAGTTTTTACAAATATTTATTCTTCCACTTATATTCAGCCAGTTTAGATGATGCCAATCTACAAGAAAAAAGAAAAATGCATGAATTAAATAAAGCTCATTAAAAGTAGTTAATCTAAATCTGAAACAT
The DNA here is from genome assembly GCF_001443285.1 of Poecilia latipinna. Classification (NCBI taxonomy): domain Eukaryota; kingdom Metazoa; phylum Chordata; class Actinopteri; order Cyprinodontiformes; family Poeciliidae; genus Poecilia; species Poecilia latipinna. Next base: position 67,597 of record NW_015113316.1, on the reverse strand, counting down.
CTGGCATCAGTGGTTCCTTTGAATGCATCACAGACATTCAGATCAAAATAATGTTTACATCACATGCACAGAGTTACAAAATACAGAGGTCTATAAAACAAAACTCACCTTGTTTGCAACATCCAATGCATCGTAATCTGGCGCAAGTCGAACGTAGGCCTTCTTCTCACCATCAGGCCTGAACAAATAATGTGAGTAAACATAAGCAAAAGTATTTCATGAAAGTCAGTTTACAGTTATTTGAAATCACATATGGCCCATATTGGGTTCTATATTAAAGAGCAGCGTGCATATTTATGTAATATTTCATCATGGAAACTAAATGCACAGCCTGGACCAAGATGTCTTACCTGATGAGTGTGTTAACTTTGGCGACATCGATGTCATACAGCTTCTTAACAGCGTGTTTGATCTGATGTTTGTTTGCCTTGACGTCCACAATGAATACAAGAGTGTTGTTATCCTCAATCTTTTTCATCGCAGACTCTGTTGTCAAGGGGAACTTGATGATGGCATAGTGATCCAGCCTGAAAGATTATAAAAAATACATTTAGCATTAGATTATTTCAAGTTGAAAAAACTTCAAAACAAACTAAACTAAAATAGTACATTAACTGAGGTGCATCAGCAGTTAATAAAATTGGACTCATGATTTTTCATACTTTGATCGCATTTACCATCATGTGCACCATGTTTTTGTTGGCCTTTTCGTCGCTGGAGGTCTAAAAACTTACTTGTTCCTGCGAGGAGCACTCTTGCGAGGGTACTTGGGCTGTCTGCGGAGACGGAGGGTTTTAGGGCGACGGAAGGTGGGAGAAGTCCTGATTTTCTTCTTCCTCTGGCTGTGTACGCCTTTAAGCACAGCCTTCTTTGCCTTCAGGGCCTTTGACTTGGCCTCTGTTTTGGCAGGGACAGCTAAAAAAAATAATAATAATTTAATTATTAAAACACTGGATGTCGAACAGTGCCGGCCAGAACTTTGACATTGAGAAAAGTCTTGTTCCTTAATATATTTACAGTTGTATAAGATTTAGGCTACAGAATTTGTTTGATTAAAACTTTTCTCCTCAGGATCAAAGTGTCAGAAACATCAGAATCAAACAAGTTAGCCTTCAAACGCCTTTGAAACACAAAAGGTATAATTTCCAGTCTTCATTTTAAGTCGTACAGCTACAAAAACGTGCACATCAACATGGCTGCTAGATTTCTTAATTGCGTTCAAATGATTAATTCTCCCAAAATTCAACTAAACTCCCAAACCACACTGGGTACTTTCATGCCTTTAAGTAAATGTTGACGGCCATCCGGCACAGTTTAGCGTAGCCACACTGAAGACGCTCATGTTGTTAAAACTCATGCCAACACCAAAACATGACTAATGTTTAAACAAACGGTTGGCGATATATTGTCTGAAACCGTTTTTCCATACCAAATGCATCACAGAGTAGGCTAATGAAGTCAAATTAATGACAAAGTACACCACGTTTTGTCGGCAACATCAGCGCTCACGTTAGCTTAGCTAACCTCTCTCCACCACATTCGCAATGTAGATTACAACCATATTTAACCAGTTGGAAAATGTGAAATTAGACCTTGTATGTCGCCACTGATATATACTTTCAAACAAGTCGTCTGTGTTTACTGTTCGAGGCATTATAATCACAAAATGTGCGATTTATTCATTCACAATTTTAGGATTCACAAACCTTCCTTCTTCGCCTTCGGTGCCATGTTGAGAAAGGAAGAGCAGGTGGGGTTTCCTTCAGTATAATGCAAGGGCGAGATCTCAGAGCATTGTCGCGATATCACAGTGAGTTAATGGTAGCGCTCTCTTTTACCGCATGTGCCCGTCTCCATAAATAAATTAGAATTTAGAGAAGTACATTTATTTCTGTAATTAAACTGAATTACTAAAACTTTATTATGGCTTACAGAAAATAGAAACTCAAAGATTTACTTTCTCATATTTTTGAATATATCATACGAATAATTAAAAAAAAAATTAAAAATGAGACCTGTTCACATGTCCAGTATAAGCTCTTAATAGATGGTCAGGACTCCTTCTACACTAATGACAGCATCAACGCGGCCTGTCATGGAGATGATCAGTTCGTGACTGCTGTGGGCAGGAAGCAGTCAGCCAGGCACTTTGTTAAAGCAGCCTGTCACATTTTTCCCATTTCTTTAGTTAAATTGATACAAACCTAAGACTTCTTCATTGGATTTAAATTGTTCTCACTCATTTTCTTAAGCACACACAGATGCTGCACACTGTGCAGTTATACTAAGAACTGGGCATGAAATGGCTGAGGAAAAAACAGGCAAAATCCAAAATAAAGGATTAAATGACCTCCAGAAACCAAAAGGGAGAGTTGGAATTAAATTTGGGAGTGTTAGAAGTAGGATTAGAGGGAACCCTCCTTTCAACCCATCTTTTAATTTTCCATTCAATCTTCCCTTTAATCCTCCTTCCAGCACTAATTCCAAATTTCATTCCAACCTTACTTCCAACTCTAATTGCCATCATCCTTTCAGCCCTCCTTCCAACCCTAATTTCAACGCTCCTTGTTTAATATAAATGTCATCTTTTATTTGTATTTACTTCACAAATTTAATTCAAATCATGAAACTCAAAAAGATACACTGTGGGCTTTGCTTCATAACCTTCCCATGTTTGTTTTTTTTTTTTTTGCTTTAGCAAATTTTTCTTAAACACTTTTTTTCTTCCACTTAATCTTCCTGGCGACAATCAGCTTTTTAGCAACAGCACTTGTAACTTTATTAAAAGTTTTAATTATCTGCAAACTATAATAATCTAAAGTAATAGAAAAGCTGTAAGCATATTACTCTGTTTGTAATGAATCTATAGATTTCACTTTTTGAATTCAGTTACTGAAATTTTCAATGATATTCTGATTTACTGAGACAAATCTGTAAACACAAACACCAAAGAGTGCAATTTCTCATTTTTAATGTCGATAAGACAGAGGTTTTTAATGACAAAATGGATAAACAAACAGCTGCAAAATGACAATGTATAAAAGGTTTTTCTTTATTCTGATTATAAAATCCAGAACTGTGAAAGCATTAAACAGAATATTCATCCACTGTAACTCCGAACCACCGTCCTCTTGTCCTTTTGTAAATTTTTCATCTGTTTTTCCTGATTTAAAAAAAGACAAAGAATATTATTATTACATGTAGCTCTTATGAAGTTAGTCCTGAAGTTTTAATATTATTCATTATATTATAAGTCATTTAATGGTTTCCTATAAGCATTTTTGGTGAAAGTGATTAATTTATTTGAACTCTAAGGTGTTCATGAATCACTCTTCAACAAGCAGCCGGTGAAGCCCGTGCTTACTTTTTTAACTTGGCTCCTCCTAATTTTGATCCTCCTTTCTGAACTGCTGCTTTAGGTTTTCCTTTTTTCTGTCCTGCTTTTTGAACTTTTCCTTTTGTCTTCTTCTTCTTGTCCTGCTGTTGCGCTGTCTGAGTCCCATTCTCTCCTTTTTGTTTGCTGTTTGACGCTTTCTTATGTTCTTTTTTCTCAGCTTTGACTTTCTTCTTCATGAGGAAGCGAGGGGTTGTGCAAATGGTGCTCCTACTGGGAGGTTTCTTCTCAAGCCTTCGCTTTACTTTGCTGAAAGAAAAACAAAATATCCAAAGTGTGATGATCAAAACTTAAAACGGTAAGGCAGTACTTTGTGTAATTGATACACAGCTTGGGTTGATTATAATCACACATCTCACTTACCTGTGGATCTTTTTGAAGCCAACCATGTAGTCCGGCACAGGGCACCCAGCTTGTTTTATAACATTAGCAATGCTGTTCAGATGAGAAAAACATATACATGTTAGAAAAGAAAAGAAAAAAAAAAGGGAAAATAGCCATCATCTTCCCAATCCTCCATAACAGCTTAGATTACAGAATGTTCACAACATTCAACTCAAGCTTTCCCTCCTGGTTGTTCGAACATAATCGGTTTATTTTGTACCTGCGCAACAACGGTTTGTCATTTTCTGTAAAGAAGGTGATGGCCTTCCCTTGATGTCCAGCTCTGCCCGTACGGCCTGAGGGATAGACAGAGATTCATGAAGAAAAAAAACACGAGAATGAAAAAGCATTTAACAAATTCTATTTAAGTTACACTGCCTCAAAATACTCGACTAATGTTGTAACTTTAGCCAATCTCAAAGTCAAATAAATAAACATTGCTGAACAGTAGTCCTCCAATAAACCCACCGATTCTGTGAATGTACTCCACGGCGCTGGTGGGGAAGTCGTAATTCAGCACCAGGTTCACTCCTTTGAAGTCAATTCCTCTGGCGAGCAGAGCCGTGCAGATCAGCACCCAAATCTTCCCGGAGCGAAAGCTGTTCACCACGTTGTCCCTCTGAAACGCAGCAGCCAGTCAGGACGCCATCAGCCATGCTAGGGTTCCTGGTTAGTCTTGGCTAGACTCTAAACTTTTCCAGACTCAATGTCTAAATGCTGGACGGATAGTGATGGACAGATGGATAAATGCATGGACAGACATGCAGGCTGAAACGAATTTCGTTGTTCTTCTGTACAATGACTGACAAACAGATGGATATACGGAAGCGATGCTCTATTATCGTACCATTAACTATCCCATTACTTTTTTCAATTGTATTTATAGTATTTTCCTTTAACATGACACTAAAAAATTCTTCATGATGATGTTTACCAGCCTGAAAAACTCAAAAATATTCTTGAATTGTTACTTTCACTATTTTTCACTCCTGGATCCATGAGAGCATCAAACAATAATATCTTTAAAAATGTGATTAAATACAGTTATTGTTTGCTGCTTAGCTGTAAAGTAACATTACTTTATGTCACCAGTGTCCTGCAGCACCTGCAGCAAGCAAGTAGTTTTATTAAACTACTGTTTAATAAAAGCCAAGTTCTTTCCAGGAGCAGAATTTCTATTTATAGTCATAAAAAGTAATAATAAAAATAATAAAACAAATATTTAAGGAGAAGGGTGGAAAGATAGATAAACTCATGGATGAATGGATGGACAGCTAATTGAGAATGAAAGGATCGAATAACAGATGGCAAGACAGTAAGAATGTGTGTGTGGTGTGTGTTTCTTTCTACCTGCTGCTGTGTTCGTTCTGCGTGGATCACGTCAACATTGATCCCTTCGTACACCAACTCGTGGAAAAGCTCCCGCGCTCGCTCTATGGACTGAACGAACACCAGCATGGGAGGCAGGAAACCCTGGAGCACAAAGAGGAAAACATGCTTCACTCCACCAACAAAAAGGTTCAAAAACACAAAAAAGCGCTCCTTACTTTTTTGATGATGTCCCTCATGGCCACAAGCTTCCCGTTCTCCTCCCCGACAAACAGCAGCTCCTGTTCCACCGTCTCCACCGCTGTATTTCTGAACATTTTGTACAGCATTATTATGTTAAAACACAAAGAGGTATTCAGTTCTACTGGCAGAGCGCTACCTGTGTCCGATGTTGACAGAAACCAAGTTGTCGAGGTTCAGGCGGCACCACTTTTCCACCTCCGGCGTGCAGGTGGCGCTGAAGAAAGCCCTGCGCACCTTGGCGTTAGAACATGCCAGAAAAATGGTTGCCAGCTGCTCCCTGAAGCCCGTCTTCCCGTCCTCGAACAGCTTATCGGACTCGTCCACAACCAGCCACTCCACACTGAGAAACAAGAGGCGTGTCCAGAGTGAAGACAGATGTTAAATTAACAAAATGAGAAGTGTGATAAATTATACCTGCTCAGGTTGATTCCTGGAGGATCCTGATTGAGAAGATAGATCAGTCTGTTGGGAGTGCTGACAAGTATGTCTGCACAAAAAAAAAAAAAAAAAAAAATCCACAGGATTTAATAATAAACAAAAATGAAAGACCTCAACATTTCCAAAAGACAACATTTGCGACCACTCACCATATTTTTTATTTGACTGTGGACCGTACTTCTTAGCTGCCAGGGAAGCTTTATCGATGATATGAACTCTAAAGCCGACTCCGTCTGACAGGCGCAGCAGCTCTCTGTAGGTCTGAACACAACACAACAAAGCTAACATGGAGTGCTGACATGGAAATAGTACCTACGAAAAGAGCACACATCTGCAGCAATACCACGGTAAAGGATGAAATAACCAGGCAACATGTGCAACAGGTGTTTAAACCTCAAACTAAAACTTTATTAAAGCTACTTTTGGTTCAACTTAAGCATTGAGTCATCTTGAGCACCATGTAGGAATTTTCTCAGTATTCGTATCCTTCAGTTAAAGCCACAGTTTTGAAGAGAGTCTAAAAAGGATCATATGAAACTCATTTCATATGATCCTATGATCATATCGGTCACAAGAAGATCCACAAGATCCACTGTATCTTAACCTAAAAATTAAATCTTAGATGTAAGATGACGTTAAAGCTCTGCTTCAGGTTTAATAAAGCTACTTTTTGTCCAACATTCAACAAAATCAAATAAACTGTTAAACAAGTAAACTTAAATTTCAGCATCTTCTTCCTCTGCAACAACCAGTGAAATATCTAAAGCATTGTGAGCACCAGCTGCTTTTTCTACAGCTTTAATTCAAGTTTTCAACCAATACTTGATTGATATCATAATAGGTATTTGATAAATCCACAGTCGACACTAGTAAGAGGTGAATTGCACAAAAATAAGGTCTGAAACAAGCCTGTTGCGATAAGCAATTGATTCATTAATCGCATGATGAATTAAAAAGAGTTCAATAATTTCCATTTTGATTTTTCCATCATTTTCATTTACAGAGCTCATAATCCATTTTGCACATGGTTTCAGTTGTGGGTAGTTTTTATTTCATTTTATTGTTTATGTTTCTGTGTTATTTTGGAAATAAAAACTATCTTCCAGTTTCAGTGTGGAGTGTTTTGAAAAAAAAAAAAAAAATGTCTCCAAACAACAATATTATCGTTTACCACAATAATTTCAGAGACAATTTATCATCCAGTAAATTCTGTTATCCTGACTGGGGTAGAAACAATCTGTGTACCTGGCTGGCCAGTTCTCTAGTCGGGGAGATGACCAGAGCCCTGAAGCCCAGGTTTGCAGGCTGCTGCAGGTGGGCGAGCAGCGGAAGAGAGAAGGCCAAAGTCTTTCCAGATCCGGTCGGCGCGCACGCTAACAGCTCCCGAGCCTGAAAGAGAAACCAGACCAGCAGAAATAATCTCAAATTAAAAGAAAACCTGAGGTCTGTGCTCTGATTGGCCAATTGCAAAGTATTTTAACTCACATGCATCATGAGCGGTATCGCCTGCATCTGTATTGGCGTTGGCGTGTTCAGTCCTGCGTCCTTGAGGTTCTGAAGAACGCGCGGGTTGAGACGATACTCGGACTGAAGCTCCTCAAACGAGCAAACCGGGTCGGGCACATCGCAGCCATGGACGTTTATACGGTGCTGCGCACGAATGCGATTCACCTTAAAGCCAAACCCAGAAAGAAAAAGAAAAAAGCCTTAAGGAGTGTAGAGTTCTTTTCATGGATGTCCAAGTTATAGAAAAGCAGACAAAAATCTCTTTCTGGGGGTTTCAGTGAGAGGAGACCTTCTCCTGATGAAGATGCTTCAGCCTCTTGAGCGAGAATTTCTCCGTCCCATCCTTCTGTACGTCTTGGATCTTTCTGTCCAAGGAGGAGGTCCAGGTGATGCCGCCTCTCTGGGTCTCAGTCAGTGGTTCACCACCAACTGGAGATAAAAACAGAGAAGAGAGCTTATACTCTGAAAAATTTACTTTTTACAATTTGCACCTACAGTAAGGCAAGCTGCTAAAAGCCTCATTTGTCATTTCAAAACCAGATCTCTCTGTCAAAGTGAAACACTTTTGATAAAGACAGAACTGTATCTGTCCGTCACAGATGCGCTTCATCCAATATGACTGATGTTGAGCTCATTTACAAAGAAGAATGGACAAAACTTTTAATCTCCATTAGTACAAAGCGGGTATAAAAAAAAAGTACTTCTGTGGCTGTGTGTATAAATGCCCTAATTCACAATTAAAAACTATTTCTTATTTATCTAATATTGTCACTCTTAAATTATAAAAGAGTAAAAAATAAAATAAAAATAAAAAGCCTGAGAAACAAGCATGGATTCTGCGTCCTTTACCGTCCTCCTCCACCAGGCTGCTTTCCGTCATCTTGCTTTTGTGTCTCACTTCTCCCGGTCGCTCTTTGCGTTTTCTTTTGCCTCCTACTTCAGAGTCTAAACTTTCGATGCCATCCTCATCCACACTCTGGGCTCCATTAGCTGCTCCTGTGCCGAAGTAGTTGATCGCAGACAGGGAATCCAGCGACGCTTCTCTGCCCTGAGACCTGGCCACCTACACAATGGGTCAGAACATATGCAGGTTCTGCTGTTACCATAGTGCCTAGTATAATAATAGCACAGCTAATCATCAAAAGGGAAGAGAAACTAGAGAAGCAACAGATATCACTGCCAGCCAACATGAGCAGCGGCTATTTGTATTAGCTACTACTTCCGCCGAGAATTGTTATCAAGAGTACCTTAAACCGAGCAGCATCTTGACCAAATCTCTTTAAGTCAAATTTAGCACCGGCTCCGAGTTTCCTAAACAGCTCGAATGTGTCCATTGCTGTGGCAGCAGCGTGGTCTGTGAAAGATCCACGCAAAGACAATCAACATCCGGTTCATGCACATTCCAGCCTTTTCTTCCACCTAGTGGCCACTGCTGGTACTACACACGTGGTGTATTAGTTTTCCGTCAAACATTTCTGCTTGGGATCTTTTATGGTGGCACTTTGCATTAATTATTGATTTCTGCGAAGACTGATCAGATGAAACGCAACGGTTAGTACACATGTTTATTTTTTTCATTTAATCTTTACAAAAATCACAATAAAAACCCATTGAGATTAAAAACCCCTTTTTCAAGGGAATTCTGAAAAAGACGTTTGTGTATATGTTGCATCAAATACAACATATACACAGAAAAAAAATACAGTCAATAGAAATGCCAAGCTATAAACAATAAATACATGTGACTGAATTGGCATCAAAAACTTTTAGTTTGTGTGTTACCACATTGTGGGCCACAAACCTACTTTTTTGGTGGCATCCTGATGGCAAAATGTGTTGAAAAATTTGACATTCTGCAGAAAGTATAATTTGACAGCATAGAACTGGGTTAAACATATTTTGCCCCAGCTGTTTGTAAATCTGAGAAAAGACTATTTTCCCTGAAAAAAACCCTGCCATGATCAAAGTATCCTCTGAGAGCAACTTACCCCAAAATATCCAGGAGAAATATAGTGATGTACATTGTACTTTTCACCATTAAAGGCACCATATCAAAACACAAAGTTTAGTCAATTGTTTGGATCTTAGTTACATTGGATAGGGGGTGCCAGAGTACACATATGCCATGGCTTTCAAAATTTTATTTGTAAAAAATAAAATTGAAAACAAACTACCTTCCACCTCACAATATATTTTAAAATACACATGCACAAGTGGCAAAAAGTTCAAGGGGTTTGAATACTTTTGCAAGGCACTGTAGGTTTTGTGACAGAAGAAAAATTTGGAAGAATCAGAAAAACAGAGGTATCAATCTACTTTCAGACATCAGATATTATACAATAATACAAGAAATGTAAAATATATCTATACACTCAGTCATATATCTAGCCAAAGACGGTGTAGTGTGGTTCATATAGGGGTGTGCAATACTGGGAACTCTGGTATTGATCTGAAATCATGTAAATACAAGGCCAGTATTGCCGATACCAATACTAATGTTTCCAAAAAGTGTAATTGAATAATTTGGTGACTCGACTTCAGTCAGTTGATTATGACTATGATAAATTACAGGTCAAAGATAATAGGCAAGTACAAGTGTTTTTTATTAACTAAATACAATAGAAATCAATGTAGCAGTATAGAAAAAAAAGGGATGATAAAACATAAAATAACCTGCACATAACCTAAATAGTAACTATTGTTACTTCAAATGTTGACACAAAAGGATTGTTATTTTCAACCATGTTTATATTTCATGTTTACATCTTTACATGAACATATTTTTGAGTTCCAGAGGCTTTTTTTCACCTCCCAGAGACCCTGTCTCTGAGTTGGGGGTCAGGTTTGGGGATCTTCTCCCCCCTCGGCTTTTTATTTCATCTCAGTTTTCTCAGGGGTAAACTGTTTTAATATCATTTAATAATTTCCGTAAATTGAGATTATATATATATATATATATATATGCTGTGAGCGTTTGAAATCTGAAGGACAAATTCATCATCAAAGCAGATTTTAATTCTTCTGAAAACATGTTGTTCAAATGTATCAACACTGATCTGCTCTTCTCTTACTTTTTGCCCCAGTCTGATTTACCATAGACTCAGGTTAAAGTAAATTTCTAAAACTCCTCACATATCTTCAACAGATCCTCGAGGAAATGAACCACCATGTCCTTCTCCTGCTCCCCTCCCTCCTCTTCAGCCTTCAGGCTCTTAAGTCTGACAAGCGCCTCCTGGAGTCGACCCAGTCTTTGCTGCAGCTGTCCACTCTCCTCCCCACAGTTCCTCTCCTCTCCTGCTTCATCTTCTCCTGTTTTTCCTTCTCCTTCCTCCGCTTTAAGATACTTGATTAAATGCTGTCTGATGCTCCTACCCTCCTCCCCGGCCAACGAAGCGCTGAGTTCAGGCATGTCCTGCAGCGTGCCGAGGCTGAGCAGGTGCAGCAGAGCCTCAGAGAGCGTGTGTCGGAGGCTGGCACTGTAGCGGTACTCCAGAAAGTCGACTGCGTCTTCGCTGTTTTCCAGGGCTGTGGCCAGAGAGCGCCACACGCAGCTGAAGCGCTTTGTGTCACCGTAGCAGCTGCGCTGAGCTGGCACCGCGAGGGCGGCGGCCGACTTGATGCGGACTTTGAAGTTTTTGCAGGAGGTGACCACATGGCAGAGGGCGGAGAAGGCATCCTGAGACCATGGAGCCGTCTCTGTCATGAAGACAGAAACAACGGGCAGCTGTAATGTTTGACATCAGCAAAATCCAACAACTAAAAGACGGAAAGTTATTGCTAAAATTTAGACTTAGATCTAAATCATTAGCTACTCCTAAAAGGGGACTTATTATGCTCCCTTCAATTGGGTTAGGAAAGGTCTATGGGCTATGCAAAACATGTTCATTACATTTTTTGCACAAAATCATTCTTAGATAATGAGATTTTTGTCTGATCAGTTCTGAATATTTTGAGCTCCTTTGAGAATGAGCTGTTTTTTAAGGACGTCTTGTCACTTTAAATCCAAGTCAGCTTCTACTAGACACGCCCCCCCAACTCAACGTTTCAGCAGATGAAAATTGCTGAAAACAGATGCGCAATTATACAACCATATCTTTGAAAAGCAGAAATGGAACCTTCTGCACAAGCAACAGGACTGTAGTATGTGATTTCTGATTGGTAACAACAACCAAACGTGCCGGAGCTCTGCTTGGGTTGCTATATGACAAACTGGGCTCGCTGGGGTTGCTAGGTAACGAGGTACTGCACTTTGTTGTGACTCTACAAAGAAGTTTGTTAAAGCAATTTGTTTTCCAGACATAAAAAAAAAAACATTAACCTATTGCTAAAAAACATTTGAGTGTTTTTTTAAATGCCTGGACAGTTTTTAAAAGCAGTCAAGGCCCAACTGAAAGTATAAAAATGGGCAGAAAGTGAATTTTGCATAATATTCACTTGAATCTCTAGACTCTTAAGAGAAAATTTAAAAAAAATAGTTACCAAGCGGCAGAGAGGAATTTCTGAACGCATTTCCCAGTGCATAACAGGCATTCCACCTGACTTTCATAGCTGCTTCCGATTGGACGGTTTTGACCAGAGCACGAACCGCGTCTTCCAGAGGGCGTTGGAAAACAGGCCGAGTCATCTGACTGTGACGCAGGAAATGAAGCAGATTTCCAAGTGCTCGCACTGCATTGCACTTCACCTGGAAGGTTAGAGGAGAAGAAAACAAAGTGACATATTAGCTTGAACACGTTGCCCTCGGGAGATCTGGGGTTACTACCGTAAATCTGAGTGAATGTGTTTTTTTTGTTGTTTTTTTTCTTTTCACCTTGTCTCTGTCTGCAGCTGCTCGAGTTGCTGCCTGCAGCATCTTCAGCAGAAGCATGTCGGACAATTCTTCCTGGAAATCCACACCTACATTCTGCCTGAAGATAGAGAAATATACAGATCAGGTCCAGAAGTTTACAATCATTATGGCCATGAAGGTATTTAATTCTCAGATTTTAATGATGAATTTAAAGTGTTTTTAGTCAGGATGGAATTATGATACAACAAACAAGAATTTGATGCAGAAGTTCAATTTTTTTGGTAGATTTTCTGTACTGGGTCAAAGTTTTACATGAAGATGATATATTATTGGCTTAAATGCCCCTTTGCAACTGCAACACTCAACAAATTTCTTTACATTTTTGGCTGGTTGTTTGACCACTCTACCAGGGACGGAGTACAGAGTGTAATTTGGTTGATTTTCTGGCACTGATCAGGATTTTAATCATAAATAAAATGCTTAGTACAGTTGTAGTTCCAAACCAATCAATTCTAAAATCTGTTTTATTGAGTGTTCAAGTTGAAATATCCAGTAATGTCCACCTTTAAGTACGTTGCTGCTGATTTAAGAGGAAGTTCCAGACTTTTCACCCTATTCTCTCTGCTTTATGAACCCAAGCAGTCTTACATATTAATGATTAGTGTGTCTGTGAGGTTTCCCAAAGACCACGCAGCTTTTGCACGGACGTTTGTAGATCGGTCATCAAGGGCAGCGAGGATAATGTTCGCAGTATCAGCCACAAACATCACATCCTGAGAGGAGAATATAATAAGAGAATATCTGAAAACATTCAGATGACTCAACAGCACAGAGGCTGATCTTTACCGATTACTTGCCTCTCTCAAACAAGGGAACAGTATGTAAACTCCCAAAGCCCTGACGGCTGCAGTCTTCACCAGATAGTTCTCAATGTAGGTCAGGCCCAGCAGCACGGTGATGCACATCAGCTGGGTTTTATCCTGAAAACCAAGATTGCAAATATAGCTGGAGGAATTTCAATTTTATCTTCGGAAAATTAGAAGGTGATCAAAGAAGAAACTCACAGGCAGCTGGGCGAAGGCCTGTGGCAGGATGGAGGCGAGCGTGTCGCAGGCGCTTGCCTGTAGCGTGGGATGTTGTTCATTCTGTAGTGCTGCATTTAGTGGCCCACTCAACACTTCTAACCAAAACTCCACCACCTACAAGCGGGAAACACTGCATTAGGACCACAGGTTGGCCAACATGACATGAGCACAACCCAGCTGAATGTTGGACCATCACAGGCAACTTGGATGTCATTTATTTTTATCCATTTTAAATTTGTGTGATTTTGGACCTGTACTGTAACCCATCATGACATAATGTTTAATCTTCTGAAAAGCTGAGCCTTCAGTTTTCACAACAAACTCTTAAATCTACCTTAACTAGGGAATACTAATTTAGTAAGTGATTAATAATCAACTGGAGTATACAGACTTAAAAAAGACAATTTGCTGAAAAAACATTGTATTCAGAGCAGTAATTAAGCCAAAATTGTATGAAATATGCACATTTGGCATTGAAGATTTAAAAAAAAAAACTGCTTTGTTTGGAAATATGTTTTGCTCAAAACTCCTCAAGTGGCATAGTTTTAGCTTCACCCACTTCAAATTCCCTAAAGGAATGCTATGGTATTGCATTTTATGCAATTTTTAAAAAATTTTTATTATTTAAAAAAGGATCTGAATTGCTTATTTGCATTTTAATGCATCTCTAGTATTACATAAAAAAGGATTAAGTGCCTTGATGAAAAATATGTTACTAATCGATTAATAAGATAATAGTTGCATCCCGAGACCAAAGCAAAGGATCTTACCTGGTTCACAGGAACCTTATAGTTGTCAGGAACACTGTTCTCAGCTCTGTACTGTTGGATTATTCCTGCACCAAACTCCTCTAGTAGCTGAAAAAAATACAACAAAGCCACAAAGGTCCTTTGCTTATTGTAGTTTTGTGACCATGTGTAATGCTTGCAGCTGAGGTAGACAGCTTTACCTTTGCACTGTGTAGCTGTATGGAGGGGTCTGTCTCCTCGAGGCACCGAACGCTCAGCTGCCCAATCTCATACAGGCTTGATTGAGCAAGAGGGAAATAACCGCGTACCAGATGGGACAACACCTGAAAGATCAAATAAAACATATCTTGAGGAATGCTTCTTTAAAGCATTTACAAGTCGTTTCCATAATCTTTACCTGCAGAGCTTCTAGTCGAACAGGAGAGGGCTCTAAAGCACCACTGCCTCCAGCTCCCTCACTGTCTGACTGCTCCTCCCTGGGCTGAGTCACCAGAGAAACACACAGCTTCAACAGCCACGGTGACGACTTCTCCTCCTCTCTCGGTGTGTGAGGGAGCTGGGGGGAATGCGTGCTTGAGTTTTGTTGGGAGAAAGCTGCTGGTGTCCGAACAGGCGAGGCTGCTCCATTCCTGTGTCTCCAGCTGAGAGCAGAGTCCTGTGGCGTTACGGAGCCAGAGATGCTGCCACCGCCGAGGTTTTCTGGCTGCTGGAGGAGAAGCTGCACCTCAGGGAGCGGGGCCTGAGCCGTTACTATCGCCCCGTACAGTCTCAGCACAGACCCGCGTACGGTCACATCTGTAGACAGAGCATTCATACAGTTACAGAGAAACTTTAAAAAGCTAGAAAGGTCATTGAGACGAGGTGCAGACCTCTGTGGCGCACATAAGGACGAATCTGTTTCCAGAGCTGGCTCAGCAGGCCAGGTCTGAGGCGATGATAGGGAGCGTTGGCCACCAGGAACGCCAGGCACTAACAGACAGAAGAGGAGATACTCCGTGACTGCAGCACTGTGTCTGTCACACAAGCTCTCCTTCAGCACAAACTAACTTTATTTTGCTCAATTTTATTATTCAAAGGCTGAGTTATGGTCATTTTCATCATAAATGAAGTATTTAAGAGTTTGGTTGTCTTCACTGCTTCACCCCCGCAGCCAACAGAACAATGCTGCATTGTCTTCCAGTCCACAGGTGGTAAACCCAATCTCTTTGATGTTAGTCAATACAATGTGGCTTGCCCATGTGACGCTGTGTGGTATGAATGTAATTCAATCCCCCATTTGGGAAAGGGAGAGACTAATTCTTGTTGTGTGTTATTTCACCCTCTGCAGAGCAGCAGTCTAGGATTGTAGGCAGCTAATTTGTGATTAGCACTCTGAGGTTATCATCGTGCACTCAGCTTGTAGTCTAGGACCAGCTGCCTAAACATTAAATGATAAATCAGGTTGCCCACCTTTGTGACCTGTGTGAGTGTTTGAGAGGACGTTTCAGCCAGAAGAGCCAGGCTGAGGCCGCGGTGCAGCTCTCTGACAGCAGCAGCTAGCATGAAGGAGAACGGGGTGTAAGACGTTCGAGGTGATGCTGTGTCTTCAGCCGCAGCCAGAAACTGCCGGGAGCCATCCAAGATGGCCGACAGCACCTGAAGCGCACACAGTCGCACCTAGAATAAGAAAGAATACATGAATTAAACACAAAGTGTAATGTTTCACACATTCTGATGAAAACCAGAGCAAATGTTTGTGACTGGCTGTACCTTTGGTGAGGGGTCCTTTAGTATAATTGTAAGGAGAGTTAGAGATGGGGGTCCACCAGCAGGAGAGTCTGGGATGAAGGAGGACCAGTAACCATACAGAGTCCTCTTCTCCACAGCTTTCACTACTGCTAGCATGCAGTGCAGGGCTAACTGACGAACACGGCACTGGTAAACTCTGAAACGGCAAAATGGAAAGGTTTGTTGTTGGGAATAAAAATACTCGCATTAAAACAGGGTTCCAACACATTGTTCTCTGTCCTGTCCTGATCATTTTTATAGTTTAAAAACAAAAGTTGACTGAATTTGTGGCAGAAAAAAAAAAAAAAAAAGAAAGATGAATGGATGGAGGACAAGAAATACTACATTTCTGGAAAAAATGCATTCCTTTCAAACAGTGGAGGAACCCTGTGATCAAAAGAACAAATATGTAAAAAGCTCTCTGTGTACCTTAACTTGCTTTGTGCGTTCCCCTCGATGTCCGAAAACTCTGATTCAGAACTGTTCAGCTTCCAGAACGGGTAAAGAAACGAGGCGGGCTGTTTGGCTAAGCTCTCCACATCATTTCTGCTGCCGTCCCCTCCGTCTCCACAGACTTCAGGCACCGCTTCTCTATCTTCCTCCTCTCTGTCATCCACTTTGCTTTCTTCAGGTTTTGTCTTCTTTCCTTTTCCTTTCGATTTCTTCTTTTTTTTCTTAAATGAGACAAAGTGAACACCTTGCAATAAATGCAGAAAAATCCTGTGTAGGTACTAAAGTGAGTAAGAACTAAGGTTCCTCTTACTCCTGAAGTTTTTCCAGTCTTATCAGCCTCCTTTGGTGTTTCTAAAGTTTTTGGTGGTTCAGTAGGCCTTGGTGGAGAGAGACTTTCATACTGCGAAAGAGGCGCTGGGTAAATTACCTCTGGCCAGTCGACACTCAAACCAGGGGCTGCCTGGAACATGAGCCTCTATGAAAAGAATCAGTAGTTCTCAAATGAACAGACTTCACCAGACAGATTTGTGCAGAAGGAAATATGGTTCAATTTTCCACCTTCAGTGCAGCCAGTACAGATCCAAGCTCCTCTCCTCCTCCAAATTTCCACTTCCCACCTGACAGACAGAACTGAAGTCCCTTCAGAGCAGCCTGGATGACCTGCAAGAAAAACATAGCAAACAAGTGTTAGCCATCACTAAACATGCATTTTTCAACTATTTTCTTATTGTAGCAGGCCAGTCGTAGGTACCATGCCGTAGAAGAGATCATCGGTGTTGGGAGGTTTGGGTGACTGCAGTGTCTTCAGAAAAAGTCTGAAACAAAGACTTCGGTACTGATCGTCCAAAAGTGGCTGACCGGGAATCCTGCAGAGGAAAACACGCAGCCATCCGGCATAATGACACAAAAGAAGCCAAAAGGAACATTTCAAATATGGACATATAAAGACGTTAAGGAAACAATTAAGCACCATTCTGTGTTGATGTACTACATGGAATCTAAAATGAGATAAATAGAAGGCTATGTCTATAACATGAAGAAATGTGAACATTTTTGCCGTCGTGAAGTCTACCTGAGGCAGATGTTGGCCATGCAGGTGAGCGCAACATGCCTCAACTCGATATTTGGCTGGGAAGGAGAACTGTACTGCAGAATGACTCCATCTTCACGCAGCAGGTCACTCACGAGCTGTGAACGAGCAAAATCTCAATGCAAATAAGAACAGACATGACTGAAACAGGATAACATTACTGTGGTTGGTTCTGGTAGAACAATTATTGACAAATTTGACTTAAAATTTTTCACTCTTCAAAGATATAAAGACTCTGAGTTTAAATGTCACCTTATTTTAGGGATATTTTTGGAATTTATTAAAGATTAGAGACATTATTGAAAGGATAAGAATTTAGAAACTCCTTGATTCACTGTTAGATTCAAATATTTAATTAAAGCCATGGAAATACCAAATACAGTTTAAAAAGCAGTGAACAATGATACTCTACCTGGTGGCACTGAGATCCATTACCATACATGACTGTGGAAAGTGCCAAGAGAACATCTGAGTGGGTCCATGTACTGCACTGTTTCAGGGCATTGACAGTATATTTTACCAGCACATCCAGTGTCTGTTCATCCATTATAACCTGGAGAAAATCCAAGCAGAATAAAAACAAGTTAATATATTCCAGCCCACTGCAGAAAAACTAACTTCAACCTCCACCAGATATTCAAAATGTTAAAGGGGAATGAATGAATATCAGAATCAGCCTTTATTGTCATTGTACAAAATCTTGACGAAATTTGTTCCAGTTCAGCCCATCCAAGAAAAACAAAAAAGACAAATACATAAGGCTGTAGCCTCAGGTGCCTGAGGCTACAGCCAAAAATTCAAATATATCAATTTAAATTGATTTTGAAGTTAAGAACAATTGTAGGGCAACATGGTTAAGTAGATTTTTTGCATTATGCTCGTTCTTACCTTCAGCTGATTGAGGAGGTGATGAACAAGTTGACAGAATTTAACAACTAAATGCTCTTGATTCAGAGGTACAAGGCCACTGGTGTGCTTTAGCAGAACACACACATCCTGGAAAAGAGAAGCAAGACGCTTTATAACCAACAAACCCTTAAAAATGACCGAAGAGGAGCGGCTGCTGGTTGGTAGATTGTGTTACCTCTGGTCGGATGGTGATGGGAAGCTCGCAGCTCCTGTTGTAGTTCTCTGAAAGCAGCTGGTCAAACAGCTGATTGAGCTCCTCTCTCAGCTGGCTGCAGTCTGGTCTCAGGGCTCGAAGCTTTGCGGCGCAGCGGGAAAACTGCTTCTCCGCGTCCGACAGAGAGTCTAGCGGCGAGCAGTCCGACTCTCCGGGACTGAACGGAGCGGCTTCGGCCGACAGAGCCGTGGACGGGAAGGCAGGGACGGCAGGACGGCCGAACACCGGTGCCGACACCCCGACAGGAGCCGACATTTTTATCACCCGGAAGCACTTTTGTTCGTCCTTCTTCTTCGTCTTCTTGTGGCGGTTGGTACAGAACCAAAAATAAACGCCACCGTCTGGCATGGAGTGTAGACCAGAATGTCACCCAATTTATATTATTCAACTTTGTTAATTTCAGATAACTAAATATTTTCTGATAACTTTGAGTTATTGCTAAATGAATAAATAAAGTCTAGTTTTTAAGTTTTGGATCAGCTGTTCTTTCTTCATAACAAATAAAATAACGTAACATGTTCTAGTCTCATCAACGCCACAGAGCATTCACACTTGCACTAATGTTTTCCTAAAATTAAGAGTGGTTTAGTCTAGAATGCCGAAATCTGAGATGATTCCTCTGCTTCTCATTTCTCCAGTTCTTTTGGGTTTTATAGAACCAATGTCCTCCCATTTTTGCTTCATTTTCTTTTCTTCTAACTAATGCTAGTAAAATCCATTTGTTTTCAATGGCATCCTTTCACACCAAAAATACTCAAATTTATTAGGCATCATACAGAATTAACTAGATTTCTATCAAGACATCTAGTCTGCTTTATGAGTGGCTGTGCAAGTGTATTAATGAATTAGAATCTGAACAAATTTATCTTAAATCGTTCCACCAACTCACTGGACGGCTAGTGTGAGCCTTTTCCTTATGTATGCCGAAATTCCATAATTTCTTTGATAGTAAACTGGTACGATGAAAGCAATGCCACCTCTAATGCATTTTTAGTTCCAACTGCAAGTTTAAGTTTTAAATTCTTTTACATAAAATTCCCACACCTTGTCATAGCCTTAACACCAAGTAGGGCATTAAGGCCATGTCAGATGTGAGGCATAACACCATTTAAAGTCATGCAATACAACCAAATTAAAATGCATCCACAGACATCATTTGAACTATTTAATTGTCAAAATTGGTTTGTGCTCAACATTTGATCTCGACAAAAACCGTCACAATACCAGGCAACCAAATGAGTTTACAGATATACAGAACAGGATCGCTGCAAGTCTTCACAGGCATAACCAGGAATGTTAAAGCACGTACAAACCTCCACATGTCACAGCTTTTATTAGGTTCAAGCAACAGTCCTGACATTTTTAGTCCTGGAAATTAAAGGCATTTGAACAAAAACTCTGTTGCTCATCTTAATGCACTAAAAATAAGTTATTTTACAACAAACTCCTTTGAAATAATGGGCAGGTCAGCACAAAAGCAAAAACACAGATATAACGAAGACGGATGTACAAACGCTGACCGAGGGCCACCATCAGACTGATCCCAATTCTTGGACGTCCTATGAATCATCTGTGCAGACATGATTAAAGCACTGATCATCAATGGTTTGTGTTGCAGTTGGCACAAAGTAATTGTTGAAAGCAGCGGACCAGGAGATGGGCATGTCTGCAGAAAGGTGGCAGCATGCACATTGTGACAAGAGTGTGTATGCCTTAGCCGGACTTAAACAGCAGGATCGCCACCTGACCCAAGTAGAAGTAAATGAAATGTTTAGTTTCGTGCGTCACATAGCTGCCAAAGTTCCTGCCAACGATGCAGTGCCATGTCGGATTGTATTTCTTGTCAAACTCCTGCGGGAAAGATGAGAAAGATGAAGGTCAATGCTGATGTAAAAGTTCTTCAAAAGGTCATATTTATCCAACTTAAAACGTGAGCGCCATACCTTTTTAACATAGGCAGCGATATCCTTCTCTATGTTGTACTTCTCCATTGCCTGCATGGTACAGTCTACAGCATCCTGCTGCATTTCATCAGACATGTCTGCATTCTTGATCACTGCCTTCTTGTCAGACATGATGCCCTGCAAGTCACAAAAGTTTGATACATTGTAAATAAAAGGATGCAGACAAGACATCGTTTGGTGCATAGAATCCACTGTCGGCACTTCTTTTGATCGATGTTTTTGCAAACCACGTGAGCCCGGCATTTTACAGCGGGAGGCATTTTGCGTTTCATGCAGTGCTGCTACAAAGATAACTCATATTGGGAGTGCACACAGCTATACCAACTTGGTGCTTCTGTGCGAGAGGATGTTTGCTTCAGCCACCATTACCCTTTGTAGTCAGGTTTCCACAGTGGCTCATGCGCTTTTATTGCTCAAACGGCGCAGGAAAGATGCAAAGCACTCGGTTTCTCCTGCGCAGCAGCTTTTGCATACTCAGTCATAGCAAAGCACACTGTATAATATTTAAATAACTCTTACCGTTCCTGTGCGTAGTTTCAGTGTTCAGAGATGCACGCTTCGGGGGGCTACACAGCTTTTCTTTCATTTATTGAAGGACGCGTGGTTCTCCCGCTCCGCCCTCTGCATCTCCTCCTCCCGCTGATTGGCTCAGGACAAGCCTTCGCCCAGCTGACGCTCATTTTCTACTCGCGGAGAAGGGCCTGCATTTTATTTCCACCCAGATTGCACCGCTCTCACCTCCTGCTTCACCGTAGATGTCATTTTGACGTACTTAGAAACAGTACGTCAGCCTGTTCGCCATGTTTCGTGTGGCAAGCTTTTGTCTGGAACATTTTCATAAACTGTTATTTCTATTATCAAGGAGTCCGACTCAACACTGCTTTATATAAGTAAATAAAACATTTTTTCATACATGAAATAAATAGGATTACCAAAATAATGGTATTCGTCTGATAATACTTTAATAACATAGAGAACTATAATAATCCTAGGCTTATGACTTCAAAAAGTGTTTTTTCTCACAAATAACATTAGAAAATATCCTTTTCAGCATGGTGTGTAATCACTATAGAGCTTCTAATTCTTGCAAAAAAAAATAAAAATAGAAATCAGACTTTAAAATGTTGTAAAATTGTAAGGTCTTTCAGAAAGGGAGTGACAAATTTGCTAAGATTTGAAATGAATCAAAGGGGAACCTAACAGAACCCAAGATAAGTTGGATCTTTTCTGGTTATAGATGGACTCTACATCAACTCCATAACCAATGTTCTCTGAGCAGTGGAAAAGAGAAAAGTCTGAATCTTTCAAGAAAACTTTGGTTTTTGCTCCATCACATAATGAACTAAACACTAATGTGTGTTCCCATCTAAAGCAGGATATTTATCATGAAGGAAAACACACATGCACTTTTATTTTGTGATGGTTAAATCATGTACTTATACTGACAAAACATGGCTTTTTCTGAGAAAAAAAGGCTTACTGTGTTACTCTGGCCTTAGGTTTACCAGCTTAAGGAGACCAGCGGTTGTTACTGCACAAAAATACTGATCATAAGCTGATTTGAGAGACTGAGATCTTGAATGGAAGGCTTGATAATTATATACGAAAATAGTCATATGTGCAACTGATACACCTCCCCTTTTTCTAAATTACACATCTGTTTACTTTTATTTTTTAAGAGCTGAAAGAAATCGCTTCCCTCCCCCCCATTTAGTTATCCAATAGAGCACATATATTCTCATACAAAAGCAAAAACTTGTTTTACTTTCTGCAATCTGACTATGAAAGCCGACTGAAAACTTGTTCAAACTTAACAAATCCCAAGAAACACAATTTAATTGTGCTCAGTGAATACTCTGCTTTGTCCACAAAGAATAATACTTTGGGATTGAATTGAATGGTAATGGAATACATTAAGATTCTCTGACTTCATATTAAGTAAATTTATTTAATAAAATGCTTTGAAAAATCTGGGAATATAGGACTAGAATAATTCTACTTTTACAAAAATAGGAAGAAACGATCTAAATGAAGGGAAAACTTGCTCCCATCACCTCAGCTTACTCAGAAATACTTTGTGCAAGTGATGTGTAACATTGTACCAAACTTATATGGACAGATTAAAAAAAACAAAAACAGGACTCACTTATTGTTACTGAATGTTTTATTAAAAGAGAAATAAGCAGTGAAATACTGAAAATCACAAATCATCCATCTTTGGAAATGACTGAACCAAGAAAAGTCATACCATTTTGAGCATCCTTTCATTTTACCAACCACACCTCCCTCGCCCCCTGACAAATGTTCCCCACAATTTACCACTCTCCTTACGCGTGGGATCCATCCTGCACCTCCATGCCCTCCTACTGGATCCTATCCAAGCTTTGCTCTTCTTTTTATAATTAAAAAATAAAAAAATAAAAAAAGAGAAATGGTTTCCCCACTCTGCCGCCAGTAACTGCGTCTCTGGTGTCCCAGACCAAAAAAGAAGGAATAATTTTGATAATTCCGAAAGCCAAATCAGTTTGATTTATCTCGTTTACTGAGAGGTTTCCGGTTAGCCGGGGTAAGGTGGACAGGGCCGGGGTCGTGCTCCATGTATCCATCCTGAAGCCTAATCCTAAACTGATCCTGAATCCTGATCCGGATCCGGAAAGGTGAGCCAATGAGCCCAGTCCAAACCTTAAGAATAACCAGCAGAACCAAAGAGAAGGAGGTGAGTTAGAATCACACCTTTGGAAAACATTTTAAAAATATTTATAATTCAACTACCAATCAAATCCAAAACAATACTTTGACTACAAAAAGATGAGAAGCAAACCAAACAAAAAAAACAAAACAAAGAAAAACAAATACATTTTAGGGTCCCCAAAAACAGTTTACAGCACACTTTACTGTAACATTCAACAGCAGTACTCAAGTGTAAACTGAGTATTTTAAGGAAAAGAAATTCACAAAAGCCTTAAGTGTAGATTTCACAGTCGACAAGGCACAGCCATCATACCATTGGTGCCATATTTGACTCCTCCTCCTCCTGTTTATCCTAAAATGAACTGTTTCCTCTCTTCCCATCCTATCCTGTTCCTCTGAATTCTACAGAGAAACACACAAGAAGGTCAAAGGACAGTTGTATATGCTATGGAGAAGTCAAAGACGATGGCAAAAAGAAAAAACAAAAGCATTCAACGAGAAGGGGAAAAAAAAATATGCTGGGACGAGAAAAAGATGGATAGCAGAAACAGAAGGGGAAAAAGACAGAGGAAGCCAAGCGGGAGAGAAAATCAAATCTGCAAAAAAAAAGTAGGGAAAAACAAAATGGAGAAGGAGGGGTGGGTGAAACACACAAAACAACATTGTACACAAGTGAGAGATGATCCTGGGAGTAACCACTGGATTTTAAACGTGACCGCCTCCTCTCTGGCTCTGAGGTACACCGCTGCTTCAGTTTAGGCAGATCTAAGTACGGGAACGGGAGCGTGAACGGGAACGCCGGGGCGAGTACTGGGGGGATCCCCTGCTGCGGCGCGGGGAGTAGCTGCGGGACCGGCTCTTGCTGCGGCTTCGACTGCGGCTACGAGAGCGAGAGGGGCCGTAGCTGGGGCTGCGATTGCCATCCATCTTCACACGTATGTAGGCCGTCTCTCCCTAAACACAAATGCGTGTGTTAGCATCTATGAAGAGAACAATCAGGTTCAAGCAGTCACCAGGAAGAGTTCACATTGGTTTCAGCAACCTAAAAAAGGCTAATAATTCTCTTAACGTAAAAAAAAAAAAAGTTGATCGATCAAGCATCTCAACCTGCACTTAATCATAAACATATATGAAAATAAAATTCATGTTCTTTTTTTCCCCAGGGACACTTTGAGATTTGGCTTTACTTACAGTTGGGCATCCATCCCCCTCAATCCCGCTTCTTCATCTAAATGTGCAAACTTCAAACTGCAGCGCAAGAGCACGTCCTCAGTAACAAAGCTTTCTGCTCTGACTCATTACGTACCTCATGAGAACGAAACTTGGTGTTATCCAATTTACGCACAGCGTAGGTCATGTCTTCTTTGCGCACAAACTCCACCACACCTGTGCCATCGCGGAAGACATCAGCGTAACATACATCACCTGCCTCCCGCATGTGATCCTTCAGGTCCTGCCAGCTCCCGCTTTGGGGAAGACCTGAGAGAAAACGGAAAGAAAAAGGTGATGTACAAAATATGCTTTTCTTAAGACAAAGGCACAGAAAAGAGGAAGGCATTACTCACCTGACACAACCACTCTGTTTTCGGAGCGTCGGGATGGAGGACCGTACCGGTTCCTCGATGGCCCCATGCCTCCGCCTCCACCACCTCCTCCTCCTCCGCCACCCCTTCCACTTCTTGGGAACTCCACACGCAGTCGATAGCCATCGTAATCATAACCATCTCGCCCGTACACAGCATCCTCAGCGTCCCTGCAAATTTTTTATTTTGCAATCAGTAACTACAAAAAAGTACAACAACTGGAGGATCTTGACATCAACAGATCTGAATTACTGTGAAAGCATCACTGTTAAAGTATTCTCCCAGTAAGTTTACGTACTCATTAAATTTTAAAAAGTAAAAGTTTACAGCCATTTAAAGCAGAGGTAGCTGTCGCCACTGATCTGTAGACAACAATGAAGAGATTTGACATATGCAACACAATAAAGTAGTATTTTTTAAGAAAATAAAAGGTTATTCTTTGAACAAATCCAAGTAAAGTTATGCATGTGGAGGCTTTTTCTGCTTGTGCACATATGAACTTTTATATTAACAGCAGCAGGAGTCTCCTGTAAGTCCTGTCATGACATTATATAAATTTTGGAGACTTATTTTAGCATACTGCTGCCTGCTGTTAAGGGGCGTTGCTGAGATATCCAAACTTGTTCATGTTGGAAGTTTAATGACCTCCGTCTTTCTGTTCAGTGGAATAGTTGATATTGTTGGAAATGTTCTTTAATTAGAGATTAAAGAAAATTTAATCTCCATCCTGGTTGTTCACTTTATAGAGGAGGTGAGGTCATAATTTATTTCTCACACAAAAAAGTCACTTTTAACAGAACATAAAAAAAATCATTTTTTTTCTGCTTAGGAAGGAGAGCATGTCTAAACCTCGTATGAAAAATGTTAATCTCCCGAAAATGTAAAGGGAAGAAGAAGAAAAACACACACACACAGCCTGTTGTATATTTTTTTCCACGTGATTGGTGTGTAGAAGGTCTCGCCTTTTAAAAGCTAGGGCCACTTTGCAGATATATCGAAAAAGCAACTATTTAAGGGTCACATAAGATAAATACTGAAAAAAAAACTCAGATTATTATCACATACCAAAAAGAAGTGAAGCACAAGGAAGGTTTATTTGTAACCATGACAACTTGTATTTAGGTGCCCTTTAGAGCATGTTTTGTGAAGTAGGCCTCACTCCTACCACATGTAGGCAACCGAACACCTCGCTCACAACAGAATGAAAATATAACTATGAGACGAATGTAAAAGTGGGTCAAAACATAGCTTAGACTTATGGCCAAAACTAGCAGCTGGCGGTAAATGAACATTTGTATCAGGGAAGATTAAAACAACTTTGGGTGTAGCATCTGGCTAACAGTGGCGATAACGCTAACCAGGATGTAATGCTTACCTCGGATCCTCGAACTGAACGAAAGCAAACGGCGGTCCTCCTCTGCGGTTCTTCAGGTCAATATCACGCACAGACCCGTATTTATAAAATAAGTCTTCGACGTCTTTGGAGCGGATGTCTGGGGGAAGATTTCCCACATATATCCGACAATCGTTGCTTCCCGAGGGTCCTCGAGCGAATCCTCCGGACATGTTAGCGCAAAATAAGCTAACCGTACCGCAAACGGACTAAGAGCTAGTGAACAAAAGGCTACGGCAGAGCTATCTCATAACAGAGGCGGGAAACTTCGGGTGAAAACGAACAGGGAAATGCTGCGACACTGTTCTGTTGTCGGCTGCTAAATCCGCTCTAACTTTAATGGCGAACTTAGCGCCAGGTAGTGACGCTAGTTCACGTAATCACCTTTAGCATTGGTTAAGAAGCAACGGCTCGCCTACTATACTTCCGTATTACTACTGTAGTACAATGGGTTTTTTGAGCTTTGTCTTTATCAAAAATACTAAATACTTTTTGAAGCAGAGCTTCTTTGTTTTTAATTCAGTCATTTGCAGAAACTAGATGCAACTTTGTTTTCTTTAACATATAGTTATGCTAAAAACAAAGATTTTATGTAAGATCCATTAGTTACAAATTATGTTGTCTTAAAATACAGCTGACTAAATTTACTGTAGTGCTAATAGTTGATAGCAGCATGACAAACTTTAAGTGATTCAAGTTAAGCTAAATATGCTTATACACAAACAAATGCATTTTAACCTTTATTTCTGTTAATTTTTATGGTTGTGTGGCTTACTTCTAAATAAAATCAAAATTGTTTCTCTGAAAATTTTAATGTTGCACAAGATAATATAAAAGTGTACTGGTAAAAAGGACAACTACAGCCTTGGCAGTATTGCAATGCATAATGTTTGGCAGGGATGAGCAAGATCACACCCTACAACTAAGGTGAGCTGAAGGCACTATTAAATAATTACTGAGACCTGAGTACAAGAAGTTTTTTTGATTTGGGAAAACAAAATATTTGTATTTTATTATTTAGGTCACTGCAACTTTAGTGTTTTCATAACTTGTCATATTTTTCATGTTTTTTTGTTTTTTGCTTAGAGCTACTGAAAACATAAAATGTTTGATAAAAAAGTTTAATTGAAAAAGTTGTGTGCAAAAGTGCAGATAAAAAATGTCTAAAATGTGAATTAGAGCTTTAGTATTTAATTCTTAATTTACAAAAGAAAGTGGAGTTCATATATATAAGTTTTTACACATTTACACTAATTCAAGCTTTCAACCGTACAGCTACAGTTCCAGTAGTCATTTAATAAAAACTTTAAACACATACCCATCCTAATTTCAAACAGAACAATATCCCCAAACAACACTGTATAAAAGCCTTTCTTTATGCCCCCATTGCATCCAAATGTCAAAGCCAACAACAAAACAGTTTATCCATAACACCTTTACGTGTCAGTCCTTTTTAACTTGCTTTTCCCTACGTTTCTGTCTAGCCTCAGAAGCTATTTTGATCAGAGACAGAAGAATAGGCACACACATCGGCAGGAAGAGAGGTATGTAGATAGCAAACTTCTGGTCATCAGGAAAGTAGAGGAGATGGAGCAGAGAGGGGTCAAAGAAGGCTTTCTCTGAAGCCAGGATGGCTTCTTTACTGAACTGCAGGGCAAATTTGAGGTTTCCAGCCTCCAGCTCTGCAACAGCCAGCTGCAGAGACGTCACAGCGCTGGACACCTGGCAGACAGCGACAGAAATAATGGATTAGGAAATATGCAATTAAAAGAAAGATGACTTGTAATGCTAAAGTATTTAAATCCCCACAACATTTTCCCTTTTGTTATGTCACAACCTCAAATCTCAACATATCTTAATTAGGATTTAATAATGATCAAATTATGACATGGAAGGAAAATCATGCATGGTTTTCACCACTTTGTACTCCTTTACTCTGATAACTAAATAAAATTGAGTGCAACAGATTTTATTTCATCATCCAGAAGTTATATGCAGTAGACACAACACTCTCCACATTTTTTCATGTTACAGCCTTATTCCATCAAAACTCTACACACATCATCTCATTATGATGACAAATATTCATAGCTTTTGTTTTAAGGAAATATCATCATCAGTCTTATTAAGTCTTATTAATGATTTTATGTATACTTTACCTGTTCAGCAATGTTGTCATTAATAACAATGTTGCCTATTTGGTCTAGCAGCTGTGCAAGTGAGGTGATTGTTGTGGTCGCTGTGGCTATGTTTTCCACTGAGCGACTCCACATGAGACGGTCCAGCTCCCAGTCAGCAAGTCCGGTTCTACCACAGGGTGCCACCAGGAAGCCGGGCGGAGGGGGTGATGACTGCACACCCAGCAAAAGTCTGACAGAGGAAAAAAACTCTGAAAAATTACCTGGTATAAACAGTGCTGTGCTGTGAACATTTATTTTTCCATATAATGCCAGATGGGAAAGCTTTTTTCTCATACAGAATGAAATCACTATTTAAAAACGTAATTTTATATTTACTCATTTTTCTCTAATCTTCACATTTATTTAAGTGTAAGAAAAAAGCAAAAGCCAGAAGAATTTGTTCATAAAAAATAAACTCAAATGACGTAGGTTGAGACTTACCGAAGCTGTGCGAGGAAGACGCCCATGACTTTAGCCATGTTGATGTTTATGTCAACAGGGAACTCTGCCTCTGGCCCATAGTAACTGTCTACATTATACACCTGAAAACAAGGAAATATTTTCATCGAGACAGTTCAAAACACATTTATAGGTCAGAACGGTAACATTTGAATTAACACAAGGAACGGGGCCTTATGTGAACAATTTAGTGAAATTTTATAAGAGAAAAGTCCAACCATCAGGTTGTGACCTTAAGATCAAGCAAACTTGGGCTATGTAGCAAAACCCAAAGCACACCAAGTTCACCTCTGAAGAAGGAAAAATAAAAGATTTGGAGTGGCTTTGCCAAAGTCTGGACTTCAGTCGAATTGAGATGTTGAATTATGAGATTCTGTAACATTCAGTTACAGAATGTTCATGCTAGAAAACCCTCCTACTTGTCTCAAAAGATAATTTGATTATGAAAGATGTGCTTACAAAAAGAAGGGAACATCAATGCTAACTGTGTACAAATGAAAACCAATACAAGTTGGGTAAAATGGATTTTAGCACAATATTTGCTGGCATTTATTGATTTCATGGTGTTTTTGACAAAATATTTTTCTAAAATAAAACATATATATTACAAAACAGGCTATTTTATTATATTGTTATGCAACAGTGGCAAACAATCAAGCGAGATGTTGTGATTAAGCCCGCAACATTTTAATCTAATAACTGTTACAAAGTAAAGCAGTATTGCTACACATTAGAAAAAGAGAAAACATCCTTTCCACAACCGTCGTCTCCTAGCAACAGCGGAGCGATACTGACCCCCTCCGCAACCATGTCAAAACTGCGACACAACTAGTAAATAATGCACACACACAAAAAAAAACACAAAACAGTATTAATTTACCTTGACTATTCCGTCAACATGGCCTATATGCCACGGTTACATTATGTAACTAACCCTATGCTGATAAACAGCAATGTAGCTTTTTTGATTCTTTTCTGATAATCACAGGATGACCAAGTATTGTCAAAATTTTAAAGTTGAAAGTGCCCATATGTAATACTTAATATCCATTACACATTTTTTAAATTGTCAGGTATAATCCTGTGATCTTACCATAATCCCACCCCAGCGTGGAGAGTGAAATGCGTTGGAGGGCACTTTCTGCTTGTTTTGATCTTGGATGTAAAGAGGTGAATGGTAGGCATCAGGAACATATAGAAGAAAATTCAACACTGGGTTGGAAGATGCTGCATTAGAGCCTGAAAAATAAAAAATGTATACACATATACATGTTAATAAGACAAATCACATTATATTCATTTTGTGTTTTATCTTTTGTAATTTTTAATTTTTTTTTTTACCAAGTCTGGCCTCCACTGGGTTGATAACATGTGCGAGGCTGTCGGCGTTGAGCATGTAGGCGCTGCGGGTGTTATCAAAGCGTGGGTTGACACCCAGCATGGCATAATGCAAGGTCTGTAAAATTGAGGGTACAAAAACTGAGCATTTGCATAAGTTTTGTCTTGCACTTTGATGAGACAAGGGGTACCAAGAGAAAGTGTTGATATATTTGAACATGTCAATTTTAGTTCCATTAAGGTGTTTGTTTGCACTGGATGTTTTTAGGGGCATCGGATTAATGTGGGCTGCTACAGAAGCACATCAAACATTTCAGATTTGTAAAAATGTTCAAGACCATGCATCCATTTTTCCAGTTCACAGTTATGCGCTATTCCCTGCTGATGTGCCACAATAAAGTGGGTTAGGGTTTTCGCTTACAATGTGAGAAAGGACACAGTACACTGCCAACACAAGTACCTGAGAGTCAATGCTAAAATTAGCCACCGGGGACATTTTGGTAAGTAAAGGCTGTATGTAGGTCTGCGCAGCACCCTCGATGTCCCAGTGCAGCCGGTGAGACTTCGGGTCGGGGTTTAACAAGCTGAATGTTATCTCATAGCCTAAAAGAATAAACAGAGAACAGAAGGGAAGCGTTAACACACACAGCCCATAGGATAAATTACACTGAGGCAACTTCTGACAAAAATAACCAACCTGGACTGGATTTGAAGGCTCTCATACTGTCTGCAATGCTCTCTTTGTTGCCTGGGTGGAAACGGACTCTGTCGCTGAGGGCAGCAGTGATGTCAGCATAGCTGAATGACATCACTCTCAGTACCTGTTTGATGTGTGGCTGCAGGTGATGCAGCAGCTGCTCAAGCGTCTTGGCTGTTCTCATCTGGGGAGCAACACGGAGCAGCGCAGTCCGTCGCTGACCAATGTACACTTTAACATCCTGAGAGAATAATTATGTGATGCAATCAATTCAGTCAGCATTAACAATTGCAGAAGAAATGTAATCAACCATACAGTATATTAGGTTAAATGGCAAATACAGAAATTATTGTTCCCCATCTTTTAGATTTACAATAACTAACTTGAATATAAAATTTATTTTATATTTGTTTACCACCTGGTTATGTTCCATTTTGTTAGAATGTACATTGTAAGTAAAAGTGTTTTCATGTCTTGACCTTTCCTTTTTTTTTTTAAACATTCATAAAAAATTTTTTTTTAACTTTGTCATTTCTTTATTTCAAAATAACCTTTTATTATAGTTTTACAGACTATTTGATAGATTACTATACTATATATTATTTTTATTAATCCAAAGGTCTAAGACCAAGCACACAGTCTTGTGGTACACCACAAATAAACTTTGGTAAACCACTGTATGAATTACATATTCGTATCCTTTATTAGGGTACCATTACATCCAGTAATGTGCTGTCCCTAATATCATATCTGTTAAGCTTTTTCATCAACAACCCATGATCTGCAGTGTCAAAGGCATTTAATTCAATTCAATTAGTCCGGAATTTAATTAAAATTTAGAATAGAAACATAATAGTTATTTCAAGTGTACATAGCAATCCAACATTATAGTATTTGAATAAACAAGGAATAAATGTTAAAGAGTGAGCAGTTTTAACCTCAGGCAGTAGTGAGGATGACTCGGGGATCACATATATGACCAAAGACCCACATGGACTCTCACTCAGCACATGCAGAGAAAGATCTGCCTCTACAAAAGACAAAAAAACACAAGCAGTATGTGACCACCTGTGTTTTGAGGGAGAAACTAAAATGTATAGATGAGATAAATAGCTAGATTCTACAGGAAACTCACCTGCCGCAGTAGGTTTGTTCAGGGCGTCCTCCTCCATGATGGTGGCTGTGCGATATTTTGTCTCATACCTATATTTCAAAGCTGTATCATCTGGGGGGGGGAGGGAAAATAGCATTAATAATAAGAAGAACAAGAAAAGTATGCAGGATTCCAGGAATGAAATTAAAGATTACAAACAACTATGTTTAAAAAAAAAGTCACCATCTATAGCATGATCCTCCTCCTGGGTTTGTGTCAGAGGCACCTTCTTCTGCTGCTCTGGTGTCACTGTTCCACGGGCAAATACAACCTCCACATCTGCACTCAGCTGGAGCTGAGAAACAAACAGAGTAAGACATGTGAAAAATAGACGGATCAATACAAGAGATATTGATGAATCCACAAACAAACCTGCAGCTTAGCCAGTTCTCTGATCTGACTGACAGGTAACCAGGCCCGGTAGGTTTCAGTGGTTTTCCACCACAGAGGGACTCCCACAATGATGACCACTGCTGCTATGGACAAAGCAGCAAGCTGACCTCGTCTACGCTCTGAGAGAAACACAAGAGCTGGTAAAAGACCTTTTAAAAGTGAATATGTTAGTATAATTTTATTTTAAATATAGCTTTATTCATACTCTGTCAAGTGGTTGCACTGAGTTACTGGTTAAGTTATATTATTGTTTATTAATTAGCCTGTATGTCCTGTAAAGTCCCCATGCTCATAACTTGACTTGAATGAAAATGAATTAAATAGTGCCTGACTGCATCACTGCACATTTTACAGTGTGTGCTTAAAAAAAAAGCAGAAAAGAGGACTAAAAAAAGCCAAGGCTTAAAACCTAAACAAAAATAAAATAATTCTGCAAAAAGGACCTGGGAGAACCACAAGTCTTCCAAATGAGAAAAACAAACAAACAGAAAACCGTTAAACCTATAATAAAGTTTGACTACACGACAAAGTAATAGATAATTAGTAGCCTACAACGTGCCCTAAATTACTTTATGAAACTCCAAACTTTGGACTGACCTAAATCTCTAATTATTTTGGATTTTAACAATGTTTTTAACGCTAGTTAATGTGATATTTTATCCTCATTTAATATTAAATGATGGGGATGTAAATACATTCAACACAACAGTCTAGAATTTTTTCAAAATCCTTTCAGTCATGGGAAAAATATGCACAATACGCAACGGATATTAAAAATATTTTATAGGAGTTAATGGTAACTTTATAAGCTTTAGTGAAACACACATAAAAAAGGTACAATAAACCTGCAGGTGTTTCAGACAGCATCTTAAGGCAGTTGGGGCAAGCTAGCTGTTAGCTTCCAGGTTCATATCAATGAACGACATAAGTGCAACGAGACAGTTCTAGATATGCTGTAAAAGATGTAATATACAGTCTAAAACACTTGATAGTAGAATAAAGAAACACATTTTAAAGCAAGAAAAGAATCTTCACAAAATCTGCTACTGAATCAACTCACCCACTTCCGCGGTGGCCATTTCTGTCAATGACTTGGACTTGAGTGCGTTTGTTCATACACACACAAGCAGCCTCAAGTCACATGACAAAGGTTGGACTTAAATCGGGCGGGTCACTTTAAAACTGAGCCGTTAATTATGTTTAGTCCTGCATTTTCAAAACGGAAGCAAATCTTTTCTCGAGAGAGAGAGAGAGAGAGAGAGAGAGAGAGAGAGAGAGAGAGAGAGAGAGAGAGAGATAGCGCTGTCTCCGGGCAACCACGGTGAGAATGTTAAACGCATGTAGAGAACGTGGGACATGTAACACAGAACCCCCTACTGGTTGGCAAATGCAAGAATAGTCGTGTGGCTTGACCTGTATATTTTCCCCAATTGAGCAGCAAAAGTAATACATTTATGTGGGAAACATACGTAGGAAATCGAATTGTTAAAATAGGTATTTAAATTATAATTGTATTGCAGTCAGCTACTAGGTTGTGTATTCTGCTAATAAAGCCAAATTTTTAATGAGAGTATATTACCATAAAAGCCACAGTTTTTCAAAGGTTATTTTACCATTTGTCACTGTTGGGAGTTTAATTCATAGCCTTGCTGAACCCCCACCCCATTAATGTGCCATCAACTCCAGAATGCTCGGCTGCTGCTGACTCAACCCACTACAAGAAACCTCAGCACTAATTTTTTTTTCTGACTGCAACCAGAAAGTGTCCAAATTAAATAAGAAAAATGGGGAAAAAAAGTGAATAAAGCATACTTTATACATTTACTTTTTTGTACACACACAAAAAGACACGTTTAGTTTTAATGTGTATTTTAGTTTATTTCTCCACTATTTTTGACATACTGATTGTTTCAAGAACAATAATATCACAAACACCACATTAATCTAATAAAGCAGTGACCGTTTCTGCGCTGCTGACCCCATGTGTTGGTCCATGTCTGCATTGATAGAAATTCTTCCAATCTTTCCGTGGGGCAGGCAGGGGGGAAACAGGATGGTCAGGCAGGGGGTCGGGTGGCACACAGAAATCACATAGACACCGTCACACAACTAAATACGATATTTACCAAGTGTAATTCAAAGCTAATGTTATACTGAGAAGACACACGTGATGGTCGTTTTTGTTGATAATGGTAATAAGGAGCACAAGGAGGTGGGGGGGAAACGATTACTGGTGTGCAACGTTTATTACAGTACACTGTGTCTAGTGACCTCTGCTGGAGCCACCGCTGAACTACACAATATCAACTTCAAGTTCAACATTTGCGACTTTGCTCTGCTCAGCTTCTCGTTTTACCCTTAAAACAGATGTACTGATGCCACTATTGGTTGGTTGGTCCCACAGTTAGTGTGAATGTTAGTACAGTAGTTAAACGAAGGGCCAACGCTGGGTTCTGACTGAAGCGAAACACCGATGCGCACGTGCTGATCTGAACTGCTGGGGAGCCGATGTGAGAGGACCGATGACGGAGAAGGAACCAAACGTGGAGAGAGAGGAGCACTTATGAAGAGGCAAGAAAGGAATACTGACAGATTCTCTGGATTACATTCTGCATAAATCTCAGAGTCTAACCAGAGCTAGACATGAAATTCAACACTTCAGTCATTAATTGTCTCAAACCTGTCTGGATTTGTTTGTTGAAATAAAAATGAAAACCTATTCCCTTTAGTATTGCATTCTTAAATAGATTTTAAATAGACATCTAATAATGTAATGTTAATAACTATTAAAGTACAGTAGACAGCACAGGCCTGTGTCTGACGGAGGAGTGAGAAGGGAATAGCAGAGCAGATATTAAGACTAGCACTAGGCCACAGCTGAATGTGGTTGTTAAAGTTTAATAGGCATGGTTAGCCACGTAGAGGGATTGACCAGCAGCACCAGCTCTTCCAGAGGACTTGTACTTTCCAAGGGCAGCCAGACCATTAGCCTGGGGGAGACAGAAGGGAAACAAAGAGAGACGTCTTAATATAAACCCTAAAGGATTTCGCATGTTGGTTCTTCTGAGGAGTCTTTGATTTGACTGACCTGGGCACGCTTGATGAATTCCTCAGTGCCAGCTTTCTCCTTATTCAGGTCTCCTTTCCATGCGTTCAGGGCGGAGGCCTGCAGGGCGCGGCCGTAGGAGAAAGTCAGCGCCCAAGGCTTGTTGAGGGGGCAGGTGTTGATGGAATTGAGGTTCACGCTAGCCTCCTCTTCAGACTGACCACCTGAAAGGAAAGTCACTCCTGTGTGGGAAAAAATATGCAGAAATTTAATACTTTTCATAAGAAGAAAAAAATCTAATATGTATTTTACTAAATAGTATCCTGACTTGTCACAATAAATTAAAAGTTTGAAAAATACTTACACTGTACAGTTTGATAAATGCATTCTCTTATTTCCATGACTCACCTGTAACGGCTGGAGGTACGGTGCGGCGCAGGGCAGTGACGGTAGCCATGGCGATTTCCTCGCTGGAGAACTTGGTAGAACAGGAGTGTCCAGGGGTGACCATGTTGGGTTTCAGCAATGTTCCCTCCAGGTACACATGGTGGTCTGACAGAGCCTTGTACACCGCTGCAAGGACCTAAAAGTAGACACAAGGAGTTTGCTATTAGAGTAGAAATATGCTGATAAGTATGCAAAGCAGATCATGACCTTCCAGATGCTTCACCTTCTCTGTGACATACTGGCAACGCTTCAGGTCATGATCCCCATCAGGCAGGATCTCTGGCTCCACAATTGGGACGATGCCATTCTAAAAAGTATGAAAGTAAAGTCATTAGTGGTTTTAGACTAGGGCTCAACAAGGCACATTTTAAGCGTATTAAAAAATTCTGATGTCTAACCAGATGTAAAAAACAAAAAACAAAAAAAAAAAACAACCTGCTGGCAGATGCTTGCATATCGTGCCAGTACATTCGCATTCTCCAGGATGGCCAGCTGAGATGGCGTGGTCTCGCTGATCTTCAGCACACAACGCCACTTGGCGAAGTCTGCACCGTCCTTCTTGTACTGAGCACAGCGCTCACTGAGCCCGTCCAAACCTGTGCATCAACACACAAGAATCTAGAGTTCCTGCTACACTTTGACTTTTTTCTAAAGTTTGTTAGAACATTCCCTCTGCTTTGGCTCACCCTGGGTGGTGGTCTCTCCATTTGTTCCAGCAAGTGGCACGACACCTTTGTCAACCTAAAAAAAGATGGAAAGAAATGTATATTAAACAAAAGCTGCTGAATTTCTACCATTCCTGAATATACAACATAAAAGCTCTTTTAGGGCAGTTTATCCTCACAACTGAAACTGATCTTTCAGGTTTTTCTGTAAACAAGAGTACATTTTTACATACATTGATTGATAAATTGATTGATTGATTGATACATTTCCAGTTTTACCTACCAAACTATGGGACTGTTTGGAGGCAGATGAAGTTAAAGTTCAAAAGTACTGTGTTTGAATCTAACGGTTCATTTCTGGGATACCTTGATGCCAACAACAATGCCGCGGTCTTTGATGAGCTTGGCAAAACAAACGCCATCATCACTTTTCTGGTAGAGGGTCTCATGGAAGAAGATGACCCCTCCGATGCAGCTGTCGATGCGCTCGTCAGCGGTGAAGAGCAGCTGGCGGTAGCGACGCCTGTTCTCCTCCGTGTTCTCAACCCCGATGGGGTTCAGGCGTTTCGCCATGCTGCCTGAAATTGGCACGCAATGAAAAGTTACTTAGCTTTACCTCATATACCTGCACACAAACTCCTACAATGTTCTTAGTCTGACTGAACATACCGGTGGACTCATCGGCAGCTAGGATGCCTTTTCCTGGAGCCACTATCCTCTGAGCGATCTCCTGCAGCTCCTTCTTCTGCTCAGCAGTCAGTGCGGGGTACTGGTGAGTCATGGTGGCTGAAAGAGAAGGAGAGGACGACATTTTATCACCGTCTGACCACCCAGCTCTGGCCTCTTTCTCATGCCTTTCTATTATTTGGGAAACGGCTGACTTGCCACAGCAGTGAGCAGAAGGACTGGCTGAAGAATGACAAAACTCTAGCAAGATGCATCAGAAAAATACTGAATTTCTCACAATCCAGTGATGCAGCATGTGTGAGAGATGTGATAAACCCAAAGGCAGCAAGCTGCGTCCTGCTGGAAAGGAAATGCTACATCTTCTACACTTAAAAATTTGAATTTATCACACTTCCTAACAGACCATGCTTCTAGTGTGGGTCTGGTCAAAGTGAAACTGTTTGGTTGCAGCCATCATAAAAAAGGTTTCTAGATCACGCCCTTCTTCACTCGGCAGAAGTAAGTGGTTACGCAACTCCTACCCCCACCACGTGTATCTGAATCACAGACTGGGGAGGGATGAGGGGTTATAAAACAAACGCTTCACAGACTCAGCTGCTGGGCTTGATTTCAGCTGCAGGTCTGGATGCAGCACGGCTCTACCCTAGCAACACTCTTCCTGTTTTTCCCAGTTAACACTATTACAGCATTTTCATTCCTTACATCTATGTAGTTGATTTACTGATATTTATTTTAAAAGAATGTAGTGTGCTTCCACCATTTTAGCCTCTTGTCGGTCTATTGCTGCCAGTATGTAACTACAATTCTCTTCTGCACAGGTAATGCAAAGTAAATCCACGCAATGCTTGTAAATTTCCACACATCCAGAATATGCCTGAGGACACAGTCTGGCTGACTGCACCAACTGTTGAAGGCTTCACTGATTATTGGCTTGTTCACAGCTGCACAAGTGAAATGCTATGTGTTGCCACAATGGATCAGGGATGGATTAAATGGCCTGATAGAGGACCAGGAGTTTAGCTGCGGTGAGCTGCTGGAATGATGTTTGCTTAGAAAGAGCAGGGCCGAAATATTTCTGTCATAAAGAGCGAAAAAGTTACTTTTAATTTAGTATAATAATAAGACAAAACTAAGCTATTTGCATTAGAAACGAGACCAAATATACTTGGTGAGATGTTGTATTTTTGCAGTGTAACTAAGGCTGGGTTGCTGCTGTAGGACGCCGAGGGTCATATCCTCCGTTAATCCTCAGCTTTAAGCTATGGGATCAGGGCCTTGGGAGAACACAGACAGGCCTCTCTGCAGGGCGCCTCTGCTGCAAGAACAGTTCACTACTGTTTGCCAAATTCTGCAGGGAGGTGAACCCAAACAGGTTAGGACAGAGTGCTGTAATCTGACACTGTAGGGGAACTGTTAGTTCACCAGTCTGAAGTGAGTGCACAATCTCCAGTGCACTGAATGAAATTGATAATTCATTGAAATCACAAGACGTAGTGTGTGTATTTTAGGTGTTCTCTTAGCCAGACAAGGAGTCATGCCCAGCAGACTCTGGCTTATCTTTAGGAAGATGCCTGCGTGCTTCAACAATGCATTTTTTTTTTTACCAGTTTCAGTGTGTTCAGGTTTCCAGTCACCAAACATTGCAAAATGATTGGTGCCCTGTGTAATCTACATTTTTAAGCCAATAGTTACAAAAAAAGGAAAAAGAGTATTTGTTAAAAAAAAAAAAAAAAGTATTATGCAAGTTGAGAGTGAAGCTTTTTCACATTGATATGGTTGCAGGTGACATTTATATTGAGAGGAAAAGAAAACCTGGAGGGGATCATGTGTCAGAAACAGCACACCTTGGAGGCCAAACATGATCCGCCAAGAGCAGCAATGGGAACTGATGGGAAATGTTATTGATGCCTATTCTATTATTCATCTGGGTTGGTTTTCCAGCTCTTAATTGATTTTCAGATTTCTAAACATGTCTATATGTGGACTGCAAACAGAAGACCTCCACTAGATCTATTATCCAATCCCTCTTTAAAATACACTTTTCACCTCTGGTAGATATAACTCAGAAAAGAAAGTAATATTTCAGTCACTCATTCTTAGAAAAAAGCTGTCAGTGATGACACAAGTGACCATGCTCAGAGAAGCGTGAGCAGATCAGCTGGAAACTGTAGCATTTTTATGCAACGATTTTCCAAATATAGTTCAGACTTAAACCTCTTCCATGGGATCATGTCTTGGGTCAGAATTAAATTAAAACATAAAAATGTCACAGATTTGACCCCATCTTGGCTAATCCTTTCGGAAGCCTTGCTACTAATTAACACCAAATACAGAATATAATAATGCTTAAGAATAAAGAGCTGCTTCTTTTAGCTCCTACTGGTTGTAGATGCTATTACTATTGATTAACAGAGTGAAAATCTGGATGGTCTCTCAGACACCAGTGATTATTTAACAGCCATGTATGGATCACATCATTCCTCTCCTGGTTTATCCTGTGCTATAAGTCGCCACAAGGCATCTAAAAATATATTTTATATGGTTTCCTACTTTCATTACAAATATGTTCCCATTTATTTCTGGATATTGATGACAAAAATAAGTGCAATTCAATATAACACCACTAGTTTGCCTGCTGTAATACCAATGTAGGTAAGGTTGCAGGAGACACGGATGTTTTCTGTTTAGCATCTGCTCCTATATTGCCTCTAGGGAACACTCAGTGCATTTGGGGAATATGAAAGGAAAATATAAAGATTGTCTTTGTTCCACAGACACTTACTGTGTGCAGTGAAACTTAGACTACAGATTTGGTTAACTAAAGTGTCACAATCACCGGAGATGACTGCTGAGCCCAGCGATGGTGTCCAGGCAAAAACAAAACATCTCCTAAAATGGAACTGGCTT
The DNA here is from genome assembly GCF_001443285.1 of Poecilia latipinna. Classification (NCBI taxonomy): domain Eukaryota; kingdom Metazoa; phylum Chordata; class Actinopteri; order Cyprinodontiformes; family Poeciliidae; genus Poecilia; species Poecilia latipinna. The sequence goes on along the minus strand of NW_015113316.1, from coordinate 27,644 downwards.
TGGTGGAGCCAGCAGCCAAAGACGCAACAAGGTCCCTGTGAGACATCAAACCTTTTAAACGTAGTCTTCAAAGCGCATGTTACATGACAACAACCTGTAACCCGACTTGACATTTTGATTACACAAACTTCAAACATGGTCGTGGTTCCTGTAAGTACGGTTTGAGGAAGTGAGGAAGTGTCAAAGGAAGAGAAATATTCATCAAAGTTGTTTAACTGTTCTGAGATGTGCTTTATAATAAAATGTTTTCTTAATTAAAAAACAAAAAAGGGGGGGAAACAATTTGCAGATGGCATCTTTTGAGAGAGAAGCTGAGATTATTTTGTCAGAAGCTTGACTTTCTCAGTCACGCCTCAGATTTTCACTTCTGTCTGTTGCACAGTGGTTTTCCTCTACCAGGCAAACACCATGTCTGCATTGCGACATCAAGATACGTGGCCAACTCCCTGCTGCGTCACATGGAATCCCTTCAGAAATGAACAGGTAATGCCAGTTTGATCACAGAATACTATGGCAGTTATATATAATGTGTGCATTACAACAAAGATCCCCGCATGATTTAGGTAATTCACATTATTGACCCAAAATCTCTGTTGTACTATTCAGAGTTAACAAGTTCAAAATAACTAATTTAATTGGGCACGATTAAAACTTAACTACAGTAGGACCCACTAGTATTTATTACTTCCTGACTCTGAGTCATGACGTGTCTGATGCAACCATTTTCACCCAGCTAAGAACAGAGCAGAATGTAGCCAGAAATCAGGAAATACTTAAACATCATTGCCAACAGATACAGTAAACAAGTTACAGCTAGTCTGTTGTGAAGTATTACTGCAAGCTTTTAACTACAAAACACTTCAGGCCTGCAAACTATGAAGCCCAGCATTTATAAAGGCTATAAGCAGGGTTTTAACAGGCTTCTATCAACCGAATCAGGCTGGAACTGCACATATTAACATTTTAATTAAACAAGCCGGGAGAGGATGGCACAGTTAAAGGAAAACGGGATCTATGTTTTGCTCCACTGTCTGCATCATTACTGCCCCCCTGGAGATTTACCCAGCTTGTTGATGTCTCCAGGTTGCAAGCTATAGAGCTGAAAATGGCTCCTGCAGAGCAGCACTAGTCGGATTGCAAATTTTTTTTTAAAAAGCCTGCTTGCTTGTGTTTTTACCAGACAGGTTGCTGGCCTTGGAGCTGATGCACGTTCCTGTATTTGGGCTGTTTCTATCTTCAGACTTTGATCCAGCAGCACTAGCCGGAGCACTGCCCATTGCCCACTGATACAGGAGCCTACAGCAGATGTGACGGCTGTGATGCATGGTGCGGTTCAAAGAGAAGTTGACAGTTGTGAAAATGTGCAGGTTACACAACAGCAACATTTTCATGTTAAACACAGGAGACATAAGGTTGCTGTATATAATGTTATACGATTTCTAGAAACAAGGAACCGGATTATTTTAGGGATTGGGACTAACATAGAAAAGAACCAACAAGTAGGAGAGCTGGGTGTTGCTTAGCAACAAAAGGGGCAGTATAAAATTGTAAAAAAGTGTAAAAAAATAAAATGTATATATAATTTAAAAAAGGACTTCAAAATCGACTAAAAGATACTTGATTTTTCTTGTTGGCCTTCTATCCCATCCACATTTATGTATTTTCGGTTATTTTGGCGTGTCTCCTATGCCCGCCCCGCCATCGTCACATCAGAGGTCTACGTGCGCTTGAACAGATACACTCAGACAGGAAACGACTTCATCATCACCCTCCCCCATCATCCTCCACTGCTGCTAACCACGTTTTAATTCAAAATGTGTCATCGACCTGAACACGTTTCAAACTGCAGACCTACGGTACGTTAACTTAACTAACCGAAAAACCAGGTCCGTCACCTTCACTTCCATCCTTGAAGGTCAACGTTTGTAGGCCCTTCCTGTTGTGTGGTTCGTTGATCCTTAAAATGCGCAGCTTTCATATACTGTCAAATAAGCTTAAGAGCTCTACGCTGTTTTTAGAAGCCAACACGCAAAATAAGGGACATACGTCATAATAACAGTAGGAACAATTTGTGGCTAGCAAGCTAGGAGGACAAAGTTAGCTTGAGGTTGAGTAGCGCAGCATCACATTCCCATCAGCATCAACTCGGCCGTCAAAGTTACAGCGGTCCGATATGAAAATGTTACAATGTACAGCAGTCACAAATGGTAGTTCAGATTTGATTATTACCTGTTTGTTGATGTCTTCAGATGATAGAGCAGGTGAGCTGTAAGTGAGAGATGCGGAGCCGTCTCCTGTTTAACTGCTGCAACGCAACGTGACCCTTTACAAAGCCTCTCGAGCTGAGGGAGGAGCCAACACCCCTGCGTCATGTGATGGAGTGAAACTGCGTCTTTCGAGCATGCGCCGGAGAACATCCTCCATCTGAAAAGAGAGCAACGCGAATGCAGCATGATTCTGCAACTTTTCCAGACTGGCTGCTTAATTTTAATATGAAACAAACAAGCAAGCGGACTTCTAATAAAACACACGTCACCTTAAGAAAGTAGTTTAATTAAAAGCAGAAAATATGTCCAAATATTCCCAGATTACTACTGAATGCTGAATGATAAGAAACAGCGCTATTAAAAGTAATGAAGCCAAGGGACAATCTCACGTAATTTACGACGTCCCAATTCTCGAATTGTTTCATATTTTATCACATTTACAGTCATGAATTTCAATGTTTTGTTGGGATTTTATGAGCTCACTTAACACCTAGTTAGGATGGCAGACAATACTCGTGCAATCTACAAACCTGGGCTTTACAGGAAAGTAGCCAGAAGAAAGTCATTGTTGAAAGAACATGATGAAGTCCAGAGTAAAGTTTACCAAAATTGCCATTTATGCAGGGGACAGAGGAACATATTAATTAAGATCTCCAAGAGGTGTCAAACTTCTGTCGTCATGGACCATTTTGTGCAGTGATGTGTCTCTGACCCAATGCATCTGAATCAAATGTCTGAATTGCCTCTTCTGGTAATTGAGGTTCTCCAGATTCTTTCGAATAATCTTAATTGAGGTCTGCTGGAATAGAAACAAATTTAAAATTTACAGGACACTGGCCCATGAGAACTGTTGACACATGTGGATCAGACTGTAATATAAACATTTTTATCCTAAATGCAAAAAAGCTATGTGTAGAGAACTAACAGCACGCCTGAACAGAGTGATACATGGTGGTGGCAGCGGCATAAGGTGGCAATGATCATCCAGAGCGGAGACATGGAAACTAGACATCAATACTGGGAAACAAAATCTTGACTTCAAAAAACCTTGAAATGGGGCTGAAGTTCACATTGCAGGAGGACACAAAACAAATTGAATATTGACAATTTATGGCAGGACTGAAAAACTACTGTTTACCGACACTTTCAACATTAAAGGTTTAGATACTTTTGCAAGCAATGTTTTTTTTTTCTTCATTTTCATTTGAGATCAACAACAAATTTAATAAATAACGGTTGGGAATTGCACTTGTTTACCAGAGAGTTGTATCCCCTCTTGTTGATGCACTCAGTGAAAACTGTTGTTGCGCTCAGTTTGTTCCTAGAGGCCTCTTGCATACAAATTCTGGCACACGCGGTTGATACATGCCTGTTTTTGTAGCTGTGGCCAAGGCTCAATTCACTCTCTAGTTTCTCCATTTACAGATCAGACATACACTGTAAAATCTACTGGGTGGCTTATTTAACTCACAATTGGGTTCTCCAGTTTCAGCAGGGAACCTGTGGACTTCAAGCTGCTGCTGCTGCTGTTGGCATCTTGTCTTTAAAGCCTCTTAGTTGGTGTTATTGCTAATAGGTAAAGTTATTTTTGGTGTGGGCCTGCATATGTAGAGTACAGTAAACAATGGCTCCACAAGCTTAAAGGTCATTACAGCAGAGCCAATGTAGCAAGTCGAAGCTCTGTTGTCCATCTTTGTCATGAATTACACTTTCTGTATGCAGCTTTTTGACATCTCTTCCCTTTCATGAATCTTTACCATTTACTTTTTGTAAGCACAGGTGAATGAAAGCCAACTACGTTCAACAACTGGAAATGGGATGAGGAATTAATTATGTTGGATGAATCTTGTTCTCCTTCTGAACTGTGAATGACTGAAGAAGCCTCTTTAATTGGAACATAATTCCCACAGAGGAAAGCCCACCTACATCACCTTACATTACTACCATTTGTATTTTCACATTCTGTCACAGACTTCAGTGTTTATTGAGATTTTATGTAATCAACAAACAGATAATAATTTATTATTTTATTATCAAGTGTGTAGAAAAGAGTGAGGTGGGAAACTAACACTGCACATCACCTTGAACTCACCATGACAACTGCGAAATGAGGCAACAGCGTCATGCCTTGGGGATGTTTTTCTTCAGGGACAGGGACGCTTGCACAGCTGGATGATGGAAAGATAAAAGTTGCAAAATACAAGTTGACCACTGAAGAAAACTTATAGTTGGCTGCACAAGACTTAAAACTGGCTGCATGATTCTTGTAGTCCTGCTGCAAGCCAGGCAACAATGGAGGGATCTAGATCAAAAGTTTATTCAGACAATAGCTGCCACAACAAAGTCCTGGCTTGCATCCAATTGAGAATCTGTAAAAGTACTTTAAAAATGATGGTTACCAAAAAGTTTCCTTGGAAAAGAATGGGCCAAAAAATAAAGTCCAGATGTGCATCCTCAATGGTGCTGAAGACAAAAGCCCACCTCACTTTTCAGAATTGTATTTTTCAATTTAAAAAACAGGGGTCTTTTTTCTTCCACATCATGATGCCACATGGTGTCAGTTTCCACACAAAAGCCCAATAATATACATGTTATTGGTTTGTGACTGAACTGTGACACACCAGTGTTGTGTCTTTATTTTGGCTGTCAGCAAGGATCTTCTATTAATGGAGTGTTTTGTTTCAAGACAAACTGTTATGTAGCCAAAACACTGGTTTGGCTTTTATACGCATTGAAACATTAAATACATATGTTATTTAAAAAAGAAAGTATGTTAAATATATACTGAATCAAATTTAATTGTCAGTAATAGGAGCAGCAAAAAATATTTTTCATCTTTAATGAGTGAATTTGAAATATTAAATTTAATGGATTAAATCTAAAGAAATCGCTCTCTCCAAGTGTAGACCACCATCTGCTTACTTTAGGGTTTTAAGTGTCAATCTGTGAGTAAGGTATGTTGAGTAACTCAACTAAGTAAATGCACAGTGTGATTTCTTAACTGAGCAAGGATATTCTGCAATAATCTGACACAATGTTGGGGTGAGTTAGGCAATACACGTCCGTGCACCCAAAATCATTTCATCACAATAAAAAGACAAAAGAAAAATCAGCAGAACTCTTTTAATATTCTGTTTGTGCTACAAGGTAACTGCAAAAAGACATCATAACACATGAGGAAATACTCTCCAAAAATGTTTATATAAACTTTATAAAGAGGAATATGCTTATATATTTATAAGTATGTACACAAGCGTTTTGTGATCAAGAAGGTAAACTCAGAGTTGTGCGTGTGAAGCAAATCTGGGTAAATATGCATCATTTATAAAATCATAATATATCTAAATATCTGTTTAGTGAGGAAAAAACAATAGAAAATAGCCTTCATATTTATAAAAATATTATAAAGTTCAAAGAGAAGTTTAGAGCATACTCAAATCACTGTTTAATATCTGACTTTATGTGAAAAATGAAGCTAAGTAGTAAAACCAGCAAGTGCGCCCCTGAGTCACCGGTTGTAGAAAATAAACACAGAGTTGCGTGCGTGCTCATCAGACTCTAAGGCTGTTGCTTGCTTCACTCTGACATCAGGGGAGAAGTTCCTGCTGCAACCAATTCTGCAGGCAGGACAACAAAGGTAAGGAGGGGGAACGCATGACAGAGTTTATTTTCATGATGACACAGCATGATGGATGAAGGCAATGGTTTGAACATCCTCTCTCCTTTCTTAAGGGTTTTGGTTGGGTTCCACTATAAATACGGTTAAATGGTTAAACAAATACAACATAGTTAGAGCTATTAGCCTACCTTTTCAATTTAGTATTAAATTATCTTCGGTATTCAATGTTTTGCCAGCCGAACCATGAAGAGACTCTGGACGTTTTACTAACTGGGTAATGGCACAAAACCACTGAACAACTGCTACTAAAAAGACAGTAAACATTAAAAGGTGAACATGTAAAATAAAATTACATAAAAAAGTACAATGTTATTTCAGTGCCTTGCAAAAAATACTCTTCAGACTTGAATTAGTCACATTATATCATGTTATAACCACAAATATTAATTTATGAGTAGAATTGAGACAAAGCAACGCAAAGTAAAGCTTAACTGCAAAGTAGAAGGACAATTATTCATTTTTTCTGCAGTATACACAGAATTCACATGGTATACACATGGATACAGTTTATGTTAAAATGAGGACTCAATTGTTGTTCTGATCTTAGTTTCTATCTGTTGAAGCTGCTAAGACATTTGAAGGTGACAAAAATATTGTCAGTGGTTTTATATAAAAACAATATCTGGAAAAGTGTTTTATTTGGTGTGATTTGTTTCTTTGTAATTTTATATTTTTATTCAAAAATTCTTAGTCTTTAAAAGACTAAACTTTTCACATAGCAGAGAGTGTTGTCTGTAGATGTTGTATGGCTCTATGTTCAGCCAGCGTTTGCTGAATGTTGTCTTCAGACGTTTGTTGAACATTTAAGCGACATAATCTGAATGTTCAGTGCTAGCGAGGCTTCATCCACTCTGGTTCAGCTTCAGCTGTTCTGCAATAATAGTGTGCACACAGTAAAGTTTCAACATACAAAGCCAGTAGAGAAATACCCCAAAAGGATTTCCTGCTTCAGTTTTTAAAGTACCATGTATATTTGTGCTTCCACGTTACAATTATACATTACTTAAAAGTTGGTCTATCTCATAAATTCCCTAAAAAACACACTGAGGTTTGTGACTACAATGTCACAAAAATGGATACCTTTGCAAGGCAAAAGTAAATATGGGGGTTTATGTATTTAAATCCTTCATTTTTACTCTTCTAATTTTTAAGGAGAGTAAAAAATTAGGAACATTTGCACAAAATCAAAATCATTTGATGAAGGCCTTTCCCTTCCACGCTGCAGCCAGACTTGTAATCCGTCATACAAACACTTCCCTCCGTGCAACTTTCTCCTGAGTGGGCTGCAGCGAGGGGCCAGGCAGAGGTACAGCTGTGCGGGTGTGTGTGTCTCCGTCCAGCTGTGTGTCTGGCGTGGCGGCAGGGCTGAGCAGGGAATCAAAGTCAAAGCCCTTCAGAGGCAGCAGGGACAAAGTGAGGCCCCGTCGAGCTTTGGCAGCACGGTCTGGTCTCTCCCTCAGCTCCAAGATCACCTGATGGAGAAGAAAAGTTCATTCAGAAAATCAGAAAAAAAAAAACACTGAGCTTTCTTCAACCAGTAATTTGTTGGTTACCTGCACAGGCCGACGCTGAAGGAGGTGGAGGTCAAAAGATGTCCCAAAGAAGAATGTTTGACGCTTGAAACGTTCCAAGGTCCTCAGGCGTCGTAGTGGATTTTTGCACAAAAGCTGGAAAAAAGTATCATGATGCTACAAATTAGCAGAACTGTGACAAAACTATATTTACACGCACTGGACAAAAAGTACCTCTGTTATTAACATGGAGAGCGGTGAGCTCAGGCTCAGGGGCATTTCATAGGGAAAACTCCTCACTTTCCTCAGCATGCTGCAATGATCTGGTTCTGGAGCAACAGGGAACTGTAGAGGCAAACAAAGAGACAGATTTCATATAATAACTTTGTTCATCAGTACAAAGATCTTACATGCTGCCCAGAAGAATACAGCTCTGTTTTTCCAACCCAGTTTAGGCTCAGCTGTCCCTATGTCTGCCTGTAGATGAGGCCTGCTGGACACATTGGAAACAAAGGCTCACCTTCCCAGTGGCCAATGAGAACAGCAGGATTCCCAGTGACCACCAATCAGCTGCGTGGTTGTAAGGTCCACCACTGAGCACCTCTGGAGCTGAAGAGGGGTAAAAGAGAGAAAAAATCCCCAGAAGTTTTATTTTTAACATTCAGGTCTTTACTTTCGAAAAGAAAAGATATAAAAACAATCCTCAAACTGTTGGATTTGGCAGGTTTTCATCACCCATGTATTGGATGGTTCCACAGATTGTGAAGGCTCGGCCTCCTCTCTCCAGGCGGCGGGACAAACCAAAATCAGCCAAGCGGAGGTGGCCTACAAAAGATCATTTTCTCTGCATCATTACAGGAATTTATCACAATTCTCCACACATCCACCATGCTAGGAACTCGTTTTTATGAGTTAAAAACTCATAAAAATATAAACATCTTCTTCTAATAACTCTTGACCTCATTGCTAATAGCATAAAATACAAGCTGAGAGCTTTACAGTAAAGAGGCTTTCTGGAAGCTTCTGTGCTGCCTGTTCAGAGGTATGCTGCCCTGTTTCACTCACCGTTGTCTGTCAACAAGATGTTTTCCATCTGAAAGTCAGGAAGGAAAATCTGAGTGAGTCTACTTGTATTCATAAATTAATACGTACAAGACTGGCCAAATTATAAGACCCAAAGTCAATTCCTTTTCACAAATTATGAAAAGGATTCACACATAACACGGATAATATCCAAAAAGAAAAATAAAAAGTTTTAATTTTTATATATCCAGCTATGTATGAATGTTCTATCTTTATATTAAATTAATCAAATTTTCAGAATTCAAGTTTAAGTTTTGTGTACTGTGATTTAGTGTTGGCTTTAAATAAATGAATCAGTCATTTATTTAATGATTAATTTATTGTGTTATTTAAAAAAAAATCTCAGAAAATTCCTTTTGATTGGCAAAAAAAGTACAAGCAAAACTGTGCTATTATTATTTAGAGGTATTTAAAACTCATATTCTAATGGAAAAACAAATAATTTCATAAATGCATACTTTATACTCATATTTAACATTTACCTGTTCAGGAGCATTGTATAAGATATGGTTGTCATGTTTTATTTTAGGGCTGTTTGGTGATAAGAACATAATTTTTACTCGTTTATTTATTTATTTTCCCAATATATTTATTTATTTAATTTTGGCTGAAATACATGTTGGGTCATTAATTCAATAAAGCCAATAGTGCCACAGGTATCTACATTTAGGTCTGCATGGTCCAGTCAGAACAATACAAAATACTGCTTAGTAAGCTCTGAACTGCAAAACACTAGAATGATGAATGGAACAAAGCAAGTGGAACTAGTTCACACCTAATGCCTTAAAAGTGGGACATCTATTTCTAAAAAAACAAAAAACAAAACAAACAAACAAACAAACAAACAAAAAAAAACTCCCTTACATCTGAGGACAAACTACAGGTATAAAAAATTGCTTTTCTTTCTAAAGTCACATATTGTGTTTTCCTATAATTAGTCATGCTACATAAAATAACTTACGCAGATTTCAAAAGTAATATGCCGATTGCTTTGCAGCATTGCTGTGTGTGTTAAAAAAAAGTAATAAGTGACATCTTTGCTGGTCTTACCTTCACATCCCTGTGGATGATCCCAAAGTCATGCAAAAACCCTGCAAAATGAACAGTAAGTAATTATCAACCTATAAAATGACTATGTAAAACATTTAAGAAGAAAGCTAAAAAAAAATAAAAAAATTTGTATGTAAAACAAAAACAAAACAAGACCCCCCAAAAAAGGTTTGTTATTAAAATAGAAGTTTTATGGTGTGCTGTGGTGGCGCAGGGGTTAAGCACAACCCACATATGGAGGCCTTAGTCCTTGACGCAGCTGTCGCAGGTTCGATTCCTGGCCTTGGCGACCTTTGCTGCATGTCTTCCCCCTTCTCTCATTACCCACTTTCCTGTCAATTAACTATCAAATAAAGGCCACTAGAGCCAAAAATATATATATATAAGTTTTCTGGGTTTTCTTTTTTACTCTAAAAGGGTTAAATACTTCTAGAGTAAAAAGTTAAAACACAACGTATTTTAAAGGCTCTTTGCTGCAATCCATTTTCACCAACACGAAAAGTTAAATTGACTTGCAAATCACTGCAGAACTTGACTCTGTAGCTTTATTCTTATCACCTCCCTGACATAAAAACCCCCCACACTTATATTAAAATGTAGCATACAAACCGAGTGCACATCCCAGCTCTGCTGCAAATATTCGCAGGGTTTCCTCTGAGAACTGACCAATCATCTGCCAGTAGGTGTAGAGGTCCCCTGTGCTACAGTAGTCGCACACTGTTGGAGCAGAATACGGTTTAACATGAGCCTCTGACGCAGTGGGACATATGAGGAGCAGTGAAGGGCGGCAGAGGATGGAAAAAAAACACTGGTGAAAAACCTAAAGCAGGGAAACTTGTGCTAAAGTGAGGAACACCTACATATCAGGGAAAGCCTCTTCTGGTTTTCAGTCTGTTGTTGCTAATATGTAGAAGAAACTCCAGCAGCATGGCTACAAGAGGATTCTGGATAAAAGCATGCAGCAGGCCCTTTTATCTGTGGCATGTGTTTCTGTTGAACTGTGGAGTTCTTTTAACAGGGGGTTGGGAGGCAGACTAAGTGGGTCACACTTTCTGAGTCAGTGAGTAATTCTGAAAAAAGGGATAAATGCTCTGGAGGGAAGGGAAAAAGGGCAACACAGCTGAAGAACTGGTATGGTGGGAGTTGGAGAGGTTGGGAGCTTAGGTGAAATCCAGAATTTAAACACTTGAACTGAAGCATTTCTCTTATCATGTTCTAGGTGTTGGGATTGTGGGAAGATAACTCTACCGAAGCAGAGGGGACAGAAGGTGAAGTGAGGGGTTCTTGGGTTGCAGATTTGGGAACGAGTGGGATACTGCTAGCTGCCTGACTCACTAATGTAAAGGTGGCGCTGAGTCTGCCAGCAGTCCTGGAGGTCGAGGACAAATGGGTGGCGAACCTGACGCTGCAGGGGGCAAAGGTCAAAAATTAAATTCCTTAAAAAGCTAATTTCTATGGGTTCTATTCCTTCATTGCTTTTCTCTTTGCTTTTTTTTGCATGGGTTTTTTTTGTCTCAGAACTGTACTAAGTATTGGATACACTGAAACTTTCAAAATCAAACAAGGAACCTGTAATAAATTTAATTACAAGTGTATGAATGTTGAAGTCTACTGTGACATGAAATTAATAATTATATGTCTATAGAAACATGTTTGTAACAAAGTAAAAATATCAATAATTCTTTTAAAGACCTTCGAAGGCAGCGCTCACCTGAACTATAACTTCCTCTTTTGACTGCTCCAAAACCGCCAGCCTTAAAATCTCTGCTTTAGGTATAACCTGTTGGTGGACGCAAAAACAATAATGAACAAACTGTTTAAACTTTAGGTGGATGGCCATCTCTTTGGCAGCTCATTTTCATTCGATGGATTGATATCCTCAAAGATTGTTATGGTTTTTTTAAGCCTAACTGACTGAAACTTCTCCACAACTTAGTCCCTGATCTCTGTTGTGTCCTTTGAGCTTCACGATGATGTTTGTTCACTTTTGTTCTATTGAGGCCTTCACAGAAAAGCTTAATTTACACTGTGATAAAATAACACACAGCTGGGTCCAAATAGAGCACCTTAAAAACCGCTGGTTGACCAGAATTTTCTTTTGGGGAGTAAGACTAAAAAGGGTCAAAATACAAATGCACATCTGGATTATTATTTGAAAAAAAATATGGTAAAAGGACTAAACTTATATAGTGCTTTATCCAATCATATTTGACCACTAGCGCTTTACACTAGAGTCACATTCACCCATTCGCACTCACATTTATACACCGATATGCAGCTTGGTAGGAAATTTGGGGTTAAGTGCCTTGCCCAGGAGCACATCGACATGTGGCAGGAGGAAGCTGGAATCAAACCTACAACCTTCTGATCGCAAGACAACTACTGTACCCACAGAGCCACAGCAAAAATATATATTTTAAGCATTGTACATATATACTTTACATATATATGTAAAATTCATAGAATAGTAATAAAATGTATCAAAATGTGTGGTTGAAATGTATCAAAATGTAAAAAGGTTCAATTGTGAATAATTTTTCTAGGTGAAACCCACTAAAAAGACTAAAGTGTAAAAAAACAGCTCAGACAGAATATGATGGTATTTATGAATATTAATGCATGCAAATTTGTACCAGTAGACAAGTTCTAACAAACAAGAATATAAAATATTTTTTGTGAATTAACATGGCACATTTATGTTACATTTGCAGCATCAAATAGTATTCAATCTAAAATAACCCACAAGATAGAAAAACTACGATAGAAACTGCCACATCATGGCCTAAATAGGCTAAATAAACACATTATCGTATAATAATCAGGTAACAGACTCACTTTAACAGCATATGTTTTTTGTTTGGACTTGTCCCTCACTTTCAGAATGGGTCCAAATGAACCTTTGGCAATGTATCCCAGCACCTTGTCAGAAAAGAGGTAAAAATCATATGAGAATGCTTGAAAACATAGAAGATAGACAACAGAGCTGAAGTGTGTCTAATGAAGCAGATTTTTTATTTTTTTTACCTGAAAGTGTTCGTGCCCTGGCACAGCTCTGTGGGGGAATTCAGGCAGAAACATGGTAACGAAGCCTGGAAGGCTCCATTCTCCTCTCAGCCTGCCTGGGCCGACTCCCGCCAACCTGAGGACGTGCTCTGGCACCTCAGGGGCTTTTCCTTGGAGCATCCGACGCTGGCCCAGACGGAGGGCGGGTGGGGCCAGGCGGCAGAGGCCTTCTGGGATGGACAGGCCCATGCTGGAGAGGAGACCCCGCCATCCAGATGGGATGGGCTCGTCTTCAGCCCCTCCTGAGGCCCTCTGGTAGGGCAGGGGGACAGGACCAGTGATTTAATGAAGACAGACGCAACATTTAAAAGGTACCACATCAAATATCTAGACTAAAAACTCACCTGTTTAGAGTTGCTTTGGAATCATTATAAATAAAACATTAATCAACATTTTGATGTGTAACAATAGCTCTAACTTTGTATTTTTTGTATGTGTTTTTATGATGTAAAGCACTTTGAACTGCCTTTTTGCTGAAATGTGCTAAACAAATAAACTTGATTGATTGATATAAGCGTACAACAAGAGAACACGGTAATACTGGATATTAGAGAACCTATAGAGATGCATGTTTGTTCTAGTCAAACCTATTTTTTAAAGAACAAACAGTGTTTGTTCTTTCCCTGTTTTACCCGACTCACAGTCAGCCCTCATTCAGGAAGGCATCCAATACCTAAAAACATTTATTTCTTTAAGGTTTCACCTTGAAAAAGTTAGTAGACAATGAGGAAAAAGACTTGAACAGTACATTACATAAGATGCTATTGTTGAGTGCTAAAGCTGAGTTAGAAAAATGCCCATATCAGAAATAAATGCTCATTCTTAAGAATTTCTGAATAATTTTAGGCAGAAGATGATTCATTCCTGATGCACAGGAATTCCACAGGCATTTCTTCTTTTGGAACGCTTTGTCATTTCCACATGAAAATGTTGCACAGGGTAGTTTTTGGTTAAAAAAAAAGATTTGTAAAAGGTTTGTAATGGGATTGTAGATCCTTTAATTCTCCATCTTTGTTTTTAGATTGCTTTCCCCCAACTTCTGGTTCTGACCAGGACAGTTTTAATTTTTTTTAACCAATTTAATTTAATCAATATTTTTTCATAAGCTTTTTATATCTCTGTTTGGTTGGTCAGATTTGCATAGAATCGGGGGAAATATATATGCATGCAGTACTACTATTTTTATCAAAACCATAATTCATTACACAGCAGCACCGATCTCTCAGACAGGAAAAGTTATATGGCCTACAATAAAAAACACATATAAACCCAATACTGCCACAGACACAGGATGCAGTTGGCCTTTTGTATCAATATTTTTTATCTGGAAATAAATTATGTGTAGGGAGGTTGTTTTTTTAGACCTTCAAAGTAAAATCTTGATGCTATAGGAGCGGGATTCTTGTGGAAATATTTTATTGATTATGTAGGTAAATCCTTAACGAAAATGTAATACTTTAGTTTCGCATGCTGATTTAAAACAAGGTGAAACGGAGCCGTGTGTTCTAGTTGTACAGAAACCGACTTTGCATCCTGGTCACCAAACCATCGCCATAGAAACAGAGAGCGCCACACCTTAGCAACCAGGAGTTCCATTCGACTCACCTTCCTGTTTTTACTTCCGTCTGCCCCCATTATTATTATAATTATTATCAGCGTAAGGGAACATCGGCGCAGTAGGCTCAGTCAGTGCGACGTCTGCTGCTCCTCAGTCAGCCTCTCAATATGCGCCGCAGGACATTCCCGTCCCATTTCCAAAACCCAACGCACAGAGATGGCTGAAACGATTCAGGCCTACTGAAGGAAAGTGATATTTTTCAATATCATCAGCTCATCTGGCCTCCGTTGCAAAAAATACGAGGGATATGGCGACATAAAAAAAAGCAAGTTAATCCCAAATGTGGGCAACGTCAGAGCAAATCCGCCCACATCTCGGCCGTCCAGAGACTTTAGCGCCATCTGCTGGTCGGTGTAATTAAAACTACATCTGAATTCCTCAAAATCGCTTGGATTCAGTTGTGATTTTAAGAAATCCATAATCACTGTAAACAAACAAAGCGTTCAGTGAAATATTGCGAGATTAATTACTGAAATTAAGCCACAGGTTGCAGAATTGTCTACGGTTTCAGCCTGTAAATGACAAACCTTCAGAGTAGGATTAAAGAAAATTCACAATTTACACAAAATTAAGCTAAACACAGTGCAATATCTTAAATGTATTTTTTAAAATCAGAACATAGCCCTGTTAAAGGTATTTTTTTTCAATAATCTTCTCTATAAAACCACTACCTTGTGTTAAAGCAGTCCAACAAATTAAAAATATCTTTAAGTTCATTTAACAAAAATGAATTGATTTATTAGAGAACATTAATGAAAAAGCAGTTGTATATTTTATTCAGCAAATATACAACACAAATATGCACATTTTTTTCTATTCCATGGTTTTGGAATGAAAAAAATAAAAAAGGTTAAAGGGTTGTTTTCTAAAAACATACCCTGCATCATATCAAAACCACAAAATGAGGAAAATCCAAGCCAGTAGTTGACAGCACAAGTGCCTTTTATTTGGGACCTAGGAACATAAAAAGCAAACAGAGCCATCTGTACTTTCTTCTTCCACATATGATGTTGATCCATGCAACCAGAGGTTCTCTACAAAATAAACCAAACAGTTGAGCTTTAAATAAACAAGTAGAAAAGGTTTATGAATGCAGCAGGAACTTAAGATGGGAAGCTTTAGGTTCAGTCATCATCATCAAAGTCCCTGTTGCCTTGGGGAGGTTTGGGTCCACCTGCTGGTTTGGCCATGATAATCTGGAAAAGAAAAAAATAATAATTTAATATATTTTCTAAATGTAAATAAGAGCATTGAGTTCAACACAGCTCCTGGAATACCTCAAGGAAAGTTGAGGAAAGTTAATTTTCTTGTAGGATTATGTCACAAGACAAGCTATAATGTGGCCACATGTTACTAAAAGGTCAGATTTAGCAATTTCTCATTCCAGTCCAAGTGCTAATATTTATACATCAAAAATCTCTAAGTCAACTGAGCATGTCAAAATTCTCCACTCCACTATCATTTTGATCCTGCGCCGTTTCCAGTCGTACATGCAGCATGCCGTCACACCATTCACTATTTTGTGCAGTTTCACACAGCTGCAAACCTAGTGTTGTTAGAGACACACTTGGGAAAAGTTAAATCTCTTAAAAACGTTTTGGGGTGAAATTCAACATTAGTAGTGAGAGTCCAAACACTGTCAGTGTTCTGTGAGCCAGCAACTTTTCTGTTCGGAGACCTACTGACAGAGCGCTTTATGAGTACAAGTACGCCCTCTAATGGTGGGTTTCAAAATGATCAGGCTCCTCATCCCAACCGTCTTTGTCCCAGTGGCCTCTCTGCTTGGGAGTCTTGGGTCCCCCTGCAGCCTTAGCCATGATGATCTGGATCATATACATACATACTAAATCATCTATCTGGACTTTCGTCATTAGACTGCTGCTGCAGAAAGATAAGTTATTACCATGTCGACAGGAAGAAGATCCTTATGAAAGGAAAAACCTAATCAATCTGTCTTTTTAATTAAGCAACTATAGAAAGCAACTCCTTTCAATATCAGCTGGAGTAACTTTTATATTTTTCCATGTGTTTATACAGACCTGATCCACTCTCAGCACTGTTATGGCAGCGTTGGTGGCTAGTCTGATGGCCCAGTGTTTCACCAGGTAGGGGTCCAGAATGCCGGCCTCAAGCATGTCCTTCACAGCTGGACCTTCTCCCTACAGGGCAGTCACACCATCAGCTGCTTCAAATAGTAGGTTTTTAATTAAAATGAATTGAAATTATAGTTCATCTCCATCTCCTCACCTCGATGTCAAAACCGATGTTTTTGTTTCCCTCATGATGAGCAGAATACAGCTTAGAGATGAGTTCGTTCCCCTTCACTCCGGAGTTCTCGGCCAACGCCCGCGGCAACACCTCGAAGGCTTCAGCAAACTTTTTGATGGCGTACTGCTCCAGCCCAGGGCAGGACTACAGAGACAGGTAATATATGTAAGGTTGGGATGATGTGGACATCAAATGATAAAACAGCAGAACTCGACTCTCTGTTACCTCTCCAAATGAGGTGATCTGCTTGGCCAGCTCGATCTCTGTGGCTCCTGCTCCGGGTACCAGTCGTTTGTCCTGCAGAGGGAGAAGAAGAGGGGAACTGTAGCACCTGTCTCACGGCTGCTGAGCTGACAGTCTTATTCTACAAGTTACTTACCCTGACCAGAACCTTGAAGGTATTAACACCGTCATCCACAGCCCTCTCAATGTCGTCCATCAGATTGTCAGTGGAGCCTCTGATGACCACCGTCGAGATGGTGCCATCTTCTTTCTCTGTTAAAGAACGCAGCAAACAATAAGTCATGCATAAAAGTCCTAAAGGATAAATCTGGTCTAAATTTGTAAATTTAAGAAAAAGAGACTTGCCGTGTTTGAAGACCACCACCTGAGTGTCTCCCACCTCTGTGAGGTAGACGTTGTCGCAGTGACCCATCTCGTCCGGAGTCGGGGCCATCTAAGAGTGGATGACGTTAAGGTTAGTTTGGTTACAGTTCCCATATCTGAAGACAGTAAAACATGAGTAAACTCACCATTTTGGGCAGAGCTACAGCTCCCACGGTCTTGCATAACCTTCTGAGATCCCATTTGGAGTTCAGTCTGCAGGAAAGATTTAAAACTAAAACTTGAGAATAAAGCTATGGTAAAAAGGAAAGCATGTTTTTTTCAATTCAAGGATAATTCAAGGATGTGTTCATGTATTGTGTGATGGCACTATGCATTATGGTAAACATATCTACTTTGTTTCAGTCTGTCTACAGGACACTGTCCATGAATTTAGTGACTGGTTCAGCAATTTTCCAAACCAAAGTTCTGCTAATTTATTGGTTTTAACTCCAATGTTTTTTTTATTTTTTATTTTAGTGTCCAGCACTTTAACACTTACCAGAGAAAGTTAGTAACAGTCTTGAATGTTTTCCAATTGTAACCAACCTTCTCAGTATAAAATCCAGGATGTCCAATTGTTTTAAAATTGCTCCTTTTTTGCTTTCACTTTAAATCTTATCACCTGAGCCTCTGTGTTCCTACCTGACCACCATGAGCTTGTACTTGTTGGCGTAATGCAGAGCCATGTCAGCCACTTTGCCTCCAGTTACCACCACATTGGCTCCAGCCTCCTTGATGGCCTTCACCTGCACCTCCATCATGTCCTCCTCCCCTTTGCTGAAGTTCATCAGCTCCTGCGCACTATTTATCAGCACTGTGCCCTGTGGAGCAAGCAGCGCTGCTTTTAGGAACCAACCAAGAAACTTCAGCAGAATTTAAGCCGTGACACATTAAAATGCTGCCGTCTATTTTAACAGAAATTCAAACATGGGACTCATAATAGATGGAAATGATTTGCTATAAAATGTTTTAATAACTCAAAGCTCTATGAGCAAACACAAAACACATGGACTGTTAATTTTGTCATATACCTAATGCAAGAGGATATAGTTTCCAAGAGCATTATTAGAGTAGCAACAACGATTATATTAGTAATCGATGATTATTCAGATAAAAACTGACACTTCCTGTAGATTTTTCAGTTAACCAGTTAAGCTTTTCTATACAATATTAGAAATACATTAAGAGATGCAAATAAACAAAACAACTTCTTTTTAAAATTGGAAAACAAATATAATGCAATTATATATTTTTTTTTCCATAATTTTAGCTTAATTAATGTTCTGAGTACATTTGTCTGTTAGCCAATGGGCTTTTTTGAGTCTGTATCTGGTTTGAGAATAAAACTGAATGGGCCATGACGAATTTAACGAGTCAAGGAAACATCAACAATCACAAATACAGCAGAATGAAAGAATTATAACAAAAAAACCCAAACTTTTTTCTTTTAAAAGTCTGTTACCTTGGTCTCTGTCACCATGCAGTCAAAGGGACAGGAGAACACGGCGATCTTGGCGTCTTTAACAGATGTGATGTCTCCCTCTGCTTCCTTCTTAAAAACCATCCCATGCAGCACGGTGGATGCCGTCACTCCACAACCCTAAACACAAAACGGATTCAAATATTTATAAGAAAACAACCTCAAACGTAAACCCCCCCAATATTAAACAAAAACAGCCACTCACCAAAATTTTGCAAACTCTGACATTGTCAACATTGAAACTGCCAGACTCTGGGAAAATGGATACTGAAAAACAAACCAAACAAAAAACAGTCAGACACTGCTGTCAACCCGTTTTTACAGATGAGCTGATTGAGGTTGTCTAAGTTGCCAACTCACCACAGGCCTGTGCGATGAGGTTGGCGAGGAAGTCTTCGTTACCGTACTGTTTACTCATAACCGCTGTACGGATGACAGCCGTGGCCTCGGTAATGTCATGGAGGTTTTTGGCAGAGGAGCATATGCAGTCTGGAAGGATCTCCAGAGTCTTTTTACACGCTTTCTCATAACCATCAATGACCTGAGGTCAGAGGAAAACATTATGGTGATGGAGTGGGGGAAAAGCTGCATATGCTTTCTGCTGTTAAACACACAGCTATGGCTACATTCACTGGCATTATAGGCAACAATGTAAAAAAAAAAAAAAAAAAAAAAAAAAAAACTATATGTGACCAAACACTTTAATGTAGTCTCTAAAAATGGAATATGACTTGGCAGTAATATATCTATATGCAGGAGCAAATATAGTTCCATTAATTACTAGTTTCCAACTTGACTGTTTTCATTACAAATATCCGTCAAACTTTGTTGACATTCCGCTTATGTCCAAAAAACACAATTTCACAACAGTGTTGTTTCCACTAAATAAGAAATGCAATAAAGTCACACATGATCAGTCATTTAAAAACATCACTATCCTTTTTCCTGTCGTCTTCTTTGTCTTTTCTGCCAGCAGTAACATCAGGCTATTGATCACATGACTCACATGATGCGAAAAGTATCTCCATTGCATTTGTATAAAATACACACATTTCTATACAGCCGAAAAACCACTTCATCCTAGCTCAAAAACGTTTTATCAAAAAGCATGAGTTTTTTTAAATCGGCATGTTATCATTAAGCAAATTTATTTTCACAATTCCAATTTGGGCAAATATATGGTCAATAAAAACGCAGCTATCGACAACAATGTTCAGCAGCTGCCATGTGATCACCTCTGACACAGACAGGCCCATCCTCAGCAGCTCTTCAGCCAGCTCCAGCAGAGCTCCAGCGAACACCAGCACAAAGTTGGTGCCGTCACCTACTTCCTGCTCCTGCATGTGGGACGCCATCACTATCATTTTGGCGGCTGGGTGTTGCACCTTGAAAAAAAAGAAAGAAAAAAAAAAGTAAAAAAAGAGAAATAATTAACACATTAATTTTTCAGTTAATTTTGAGCAGATAGAACATGATGGTTATCAGAGAGTCTTCACCTCAAGTTCTCTGAGGATCGTTGCTGCGTCGTTGGTGACAAACAGCTTCTCCAGGTGGTTGATGACCATTTTATTCATACCTGGAACATTTGACAGTTTTTTTTATTATTTGCCTATCTGATTTTGGTACTAGATTTTTTATCTCTTCGAATATATTTTTGTCGGAGGAAAATGCTTACCATTGGGTCCATATGCAGTGCGTGTGGTCTGAGAAAGCTCCTTACAAGCTCTGATGTTACGAAAGACAGCCTCTTCAAGTCCTGAAAAGTGCTGTTTTGACAAAAGAAACGTTTTGGTAAGTTACAGTGTGCCTTCTACAAAAAAGGGAAATTTTCAGCTATATATCGATATAAAATTTGTGGTTACTTTTACTATGAATTTACGTTAGGACTTAAACAAATATTACAATTCCAACATACTTGAAATATCTGACTAGTGACGTTTTATTATCTGTACATTTAGAAAATAATAAAGTAAACTTTCAAAGCCGATTCCAGCAATTTGATAAAGAGCTGTTTTACTTATTTTTTGGCACCTTGTCACCAAAACAATTGTAAAACGTGGAAAATACAGATTTTTTAATTACAATTGTAGATCTGAGATACATCTGTTTTATTTCTGAATATTTAACAACTGTGTGTGACATAGCTTTGTTTGGATCTAAACCAGGTGCAATTTAAAACCTCAATTTAAGATGGTCAAAAACAGAAAAAGAAAAAAAAAACAATATTTTAGTGATTCTGTAACTTAAAATTCAACATAATCAATAAATTGCACAAAATGTTATGTTGTACTGCGTAAAATTTAAGATAAATGACAGCATCCACAAATAAATAAATGCAACATCGAAAACCACTTTTGCCAAAAAAAAAGTTTTATTTTTTTAATTAAAGGGACAATGAACAATGATTAAAATAAGATCTTTAAATATTTTTGCCAGAGTTGGGAAATGAAAAATTCTAATTTCATTATTTTTTAAAATAGCAGGAAACCTGTTATAGTAACTTTTGTAAAAAATAAATATGAATTGATATATACAAGTCTGGTGAGATGCGCAGCAATTAGTGAAAAGTGGAACAACTTGTAAAGAAAGAGATAACTTTATTTTTAAACTGAAGGTGAGTTTTATGGCTCCTTGTGAAACGAGCCATAACAGGATGTATTAGACATTCACAGCATCACTCTCAGAGGTGACAGTTAGCTGAAGGCTAACTGGGTGTGCCTGCAGCTTCATAATCATTTATCATTGCAGCATCATTTAACCAACAGACGTAGATATTGACATGTACGCTGATAAAGAAATGTCAAAGGCGTTTAAGAAACTGAATTTTGTCTTTTATTACGGACGCGGGACCACCAGCTTCAAGCGGCCTGCCTCTTTCTAGAAAGCTCCCACATGACTGTGAATGAACATGCTAACTCATGGCTAGCTGTAGCTAGCATGCTAACTTCCATGTTGCCCTCTTTAAAGTACTCCAAGAAATCTACATGCCGATTTATTCTGACCTTTGCGCCATCCTTTAACATCTGGGCAAAGCCAGGGGCCTTGGGGACGTGGAGAGCCATTCTTCAACGTTATGCAGCCCCGGTATCCTGGAGAAGCTATCCGCGGCGTGTGTTCAGCTTTGGGTACAAAGCCGGAGAGACGGAGGAGGTGCAATCTGAACCCAACGGGAACCAACAAGGGACAAACCGAGCAGTTATTTTTTTCAGATGATGTGACCAGAATACACCACATGAGGGAAGTATAATCTTAATAAAAATGCTCAGCTTTTCACCACCGATGGTGCCTTTCCTCATAAAATACATTTTACCGTGTGGCAAAGTAGTGCTGTAATATTTTCTACAATCTTTAATTCAATTCAGTTTCAAAAATATTTGTATGTATCCCAAACGGAAATTAAATGTAATTGTACCTCATAACCAGTATCTTCAAATAGGTGTTAATAGTGATATTGTGGAGAGGAAGGATCTCTGGTAGCAGTCAGTCAAGCAACAAATCTGAAGAGGCCTCTGACTGAAGACTGTTCTAAGGCAGTCTCATGACATGCTAATAGCTCAGTATCTGACAGTACTGTAATGAAAGAAACTCAGAAACAGGGCTTTAGACAGGGTTAATCTTTCAGAAAAACAGAATGGTTTATATCAAAAACATGCATGTGTTCAAACCTACATGCAACTGAAAATGTCCTTCCAGACTTATTCTGACTGAAAAGACATTTTACATCTAATCTGACTGATGTGGAACTATTCTAAAAGGAATGGGGAGAAATTTCAGTTTTAGGATGTACAGAGCTGATACATTCTTGAAAAACGTGCTGCTGTGATTACGACAAACTGTGGTTTTATGAAGGTATCAACTCAGGATTTCTAGAAAGCATTTGCATTAGCGGTGTGACAAAATAAATGACCGCCAAATTGAAAGCCTTTCACTGTCGAACAAAAACAAGCCCTTTTTTTCTAGCCCAAAATGTTTGAATCTATTAATTTGGAAAGCAATAAAACAAATTAACTCAAAATAATTTACAAGAACAGTTTTAGGTTACCCAACATGTCGTTTCAAACAAATGCATTTATACACATGTATATAAAAGGAGACTTATGTTGACTTGCAGTTTTTATTGTATAATTCCTTTTCACAGTTAGGCAGATTCTCCCTTCTTCCCCATTAATTCAGAAAAAGGAAGCACAGCGAAGAAAAAAAAGTGTTTTGCTTCATTTGAGGCTGTCACTACGCTAATAACTCACTGGATTTTTCTTCATAACATCATCATCACTGCCATCATCTGGTAACGAGCCTTTAGCTCTTCCCCCCCATCACATTATCTGATGATTTATGTGTACTGTATTGGAGCATGAATCATTCACAGACCACTGCAAGCAACAACCTCTGCTAGAAAGTGCCCATTTAAATATTACCTAGGCTATATATGTATAAAAAAAAGGGTCCCATTACACATACATAAAAAAGGAAAAATATAAAAATTTGGTTTATTAAAAGGAATATAAAAAGAGTATAAAAACATTAAGATTTCTACATGCACATATGGTAAAGACAAACTACCTGTACACTCTCAGAACACTTAGTGTTAGTTTTACAGCTACAATCTGAGTATAGTGCAGCATTTCTTTATACTAGTTAGGATATGTAACTAAAATATATTGTTTCAACACCACAATCCCTTTGGTAGTTATGAGGATCTTCACCCTACAGAGCTAACCTGAGACATGTAAACAAGACTCACAAATAATGCTAAACATACAAGGAGACAAAAATCAAGCAGCTATGGGAAGGTTTCTCAGTACATGTAACAGTGACATCACAATAACACCTTTAAAGGCTACTGAAGGCTGTGTGCTTCAGTTTGGTTTCCGGATAGAGTTCACAGCTGTGTTGGCCCATCCTCCCAGTGTGTTGGAGAGGTTTGATGCGCGGCGCGTGAGGTTGGACCGACTGAGTTTGCCACTAGCGTCCAACTTTCTCATCATCGCCCCTCCAGGACATTTGCTTGAACCAGGCCTGTATGGAACACAAAAACAGGATGTACAGTATTTAGTATTACAGAATTTAGTCAGATATCAAGTCTGAAATATGCCAGAAGTTTATTTCAAACTGTAAAAAAAACGATCTTGTCAAGACAAAACTTGCTAAATGACATTTTGAAAAATGTAATTTAGGGGGCATGGATGAATATGGGGAAAACATCAAAAATGTTCACCCTGTTTGGATTGGCGAAAATCTACTATAAAAACATATTACACTGAATGAAGATGATTATTCCACCCTGGAAAAGGGTGAAAACAAAATGAATATGACGATCATGGTTATGATGAATTTATATAAACCATGTGGGACTGGACAGTCAAAAATAAGTTTCAAAAACAATATCCTGCCATTAAAAAATTGTTTAAAATTAACATTGTTACGGTTAAAAAAAATAAAAACAAAAAAGAAATCATAAATTATTTGTGCATGCAACAATATCTGTGACACTAGAGATGCCAGATTTTTAATATCACAGCTTTCCATCAGTAGTTTTAATACATCATCAAGTCCCTTCAAGCTCTCTTGAAACCTGTAAGAATAATTGTGCAACGTGACCAAAGAAAAACATTCCTTGCTTGAACAGTGAGTTATTCATTAAATGACAAACTGTTAGAATGTTAGATTTTCAAGGCTTAGTTTGTGAAGCCAGACAGAGAGGCATGAGGGGGCGTCTTCATGCATTTTCATGCTGAAATTAGTAACGGTGCTCAGGTTTGGTTAAACGTCTTTCCAGGAGTTAAGTTACCTTGGGTCCTACTCCACAATCAGGGGATGCCTGAGCTCCCTGTAGAGAAATAAACTTCTAATTATGCAATTTTTTTTTTTTTTTTTACAGCGAGGATCACCCATAGAGGCATGCATCCTGAACAGATATCACACAATCTCACTGTTCATGTGTCTCCGCCTTTAACAATGTCTGATTGTTTACGGTTCTGGCGCTGCTTTTGGATTTTGAATGTCAACACAGGAAGTGATGCAAAAAAGACACCCACATTTTTGTCATTTCATCTGGCTCCAATTTCTCACGCCCACCACCCCCACTTATCCGAATACCAGAAACAGAGGCACAGTTTCAAACTGAGGCGGGAAGAATGTTGAGAGGGCGGTGAAGGAGAGGAAGCCTGGAGACCCACAATCTGCACTGGATTCTGGACCCGCCTCAACAAGCCTTTGACACTTCTCAGATACAAGAAGGTACTCTCTTTATCAAATGCTCTTTATTATATCATAAAAAAAACTACTAAACAAGAGAAACAAAACTAAATAAAAACACCCATTTAGGAAAAACACAACTTTACCTGTCCTCTCTTTGAATTATGTCATCAAAAGCCTTGGACAGATGTTTGAGCCTTCTGATTCCACTGGAAACAGACTCCAAATCTTTGTCAAATTTTCTAAAAAAAAAACAAACAAAAAAACAAAAAAAGCAACAAAAGTACACCAAAAAAGGGTTTAAAATCAGGACTAAGTAATAAAGCATTCAAAAAGAAGTCAACTATGTCACTCACATTCTCTGCTTCTCTGTGTTTGGGGAAGAAAAGGGACTTCGCAGCGCAGCCATTCGGACCAGCTGCCTCCTGCCTCTCCCCGTTTTCACCCCACGTACAGATGCTTCAGGGGTCTTTCGTTCTCTAGACCCCGGCGTGCGGCCGGGTTTGGCAGCAGATCTAGGGGTGCGTCTGGGTGTTGCAGCTCGACGAGGAGTACGCCGTGGAGTGCAAGATGATGCACCTGCAATTTCTGGGTCTCGACCCGGGGTGGCCACCAAGCACTCCTCACGTGAAAACTCTCTGGTCCTTTGAAACCTCTGAGGCAATCAAACAAAGCCACTTAACTTCATGCATAACATACACAGAAGGCAAGTCATGATGCAAACACTCACCTGACACATTTGGTTGATGGAGTTCCTGGCGCTGCGGGAGAGCTTGCGGGCCGTGCTGGGTTTGGGTTGCTCCTTCTGGATTTCTGTGGTTGATGGTTCCGGGAGAGAGTTTGCCTGAACTGACCGGAGTGGCAGCCGCTTCCGCAAAGACATCCGCAGGGAGCCGAGGGAGGTTGAGGAGGGCATCTTACAGAAACGATCAGAAACTTCTGGGGAGCTCTCTGCCCCATCCGATTCATCCAGGACTGTGTGCGCCCGCCAGACTCCAACCACAGCTCTTCCAAACCCATCCATGATGTGTGACTCTGTACTGACAAGACTGAAATAAAATGAAAACAGCAAAATATGTTAGCCAAATCTAAACATTTTTTTTTTAAGTAAGAGACTTAAGTATAACTTGGATAAACAAGGCACAACTATGCATAGTCATGAGCAGGTATAACAATACTGAACAAAAAAAAAAAATTGTTTCACAATATTTACACAAAGAAAATGTAAAAACATCAATAGTTCTTATTGCTGTTAAATACAACACAAATTGATAGAGAAAATCCAAGTAGTAGCAGTGGTTAAACAATTCAGATACGTTTTACACCAAGAGTATTTTCCAGAAACCCAAATTAGTGGGAGAGGGAAAACAGGCGAGGGGAATTGCTCCATTACTTTGAATGCAGCACTAACAAGTAAACAAAAAGTAAAACAAACAAAAAGTAGAATACGTTTTAGACCATTTAATTGGCAATTTTTTAAAAAAATTTAAGGAATTTTCAGAGAGAAACTGTCAAGAAGTGTGAAAAATATTCAGAAGGTGAAAAATGACCCGTAACAACCTTCACAATCAAGCAACGATACTCATGTTAGCGGAGCCTCACTTTCTGTTGTTGTTTCAGACAATGTGTCTGAAACAGTGTGTGTGTGTTGCCGTGCAGACTGCCCTGCCCCGTTTTAACTCCAGTCGACAGTAACTGCTTTACAAACACCCCCAGAACAAATAACTGAGATTCAACGCTCTTCTTTACGTTAAAAGTTACAAACTTTTCACATTCCTTAGCAACCGCGCCTCAAGCTTAAAAATAACACAGATGTATTAACATTGAAAGGTTTGTTCGTGGTCTTCATTTTATAAAGGAACCCCGTTTTCCTTTATAAAATAATAATAACTCGACATGCTACGACTAGAGGCAGCTTTTAAAAGTTAGAGAGAGGGGAAAAGTATTTTCACAGCGTCAATAACTCACCCCAAACAGATACTTGTGATAATCGTCGGTTCTCTGCTGCAGCTGCTCCCTTTCTCCCCCTTTTTTCCTTACAATTTGAATTTGGCGGTGGACCACAGCGTATAACCACATCACCACGCTCTTCACGCTGCACGATGACGTAGCACGTTGCGTTGGTCACGTTTTTTTTAAAGAGATGGAAAGAATAGTTATGTGCCAATCTGTTTTGTAAGATTTTAGTACTTTTATTCTGACTCACCCTTTCTATTTTATTGTGTTTTGCTATCCTTTTTGTAATTATTTTATGGTTTTATTGTTTTATGGTCTGCTTTCCTTGCACTTATCTTTTTTTATGGATGTTTAAATCAACATAGTTTTCATATTTCTTTGTAATTTTGTAATGATAGTGCAAGATATTATTGGGAACTGGTTCTGCCATTCTTGGTTTTATCTTTAATTATTATAGTTTTAATAATTTAGCCTTAGTTTGAAAACTAATATATTTTAGGTGGAAGTAAGATTCAAAACAGAAGAAATATTTTTTGCAAACATTCTTGGGAAATTTCTTGAATACTAAGATTGATATTTTTAAAATTCAAATACTTACTAGAGATACAAAATCACAAAATATGTACTGCCACAAAATATTTTTCTTAATTATAATGTTGAAAATGCCCAATAATTAATGTATGCCGTCTTCACTTTTCGTATGTGTGATAAAAGAGTTCTTTACAAGACATAAAGGCTGCACATGTATTTGAAGAGGATAAAAATATAAATATAGAACAGAGGAATAACATTCAGTTATGAACCCAGATAGCACATGATGTTAAATCAACGTTGAAAAATAGTTAGAATCGTTGATTTTTGGTTGAAG